>NW_025920127.1:210948-352987 GCF_902686445.1 Sciurus carolinensis | reverse complement strand
ACACTAACCAAGTGACAACAACAACAACAACAAAAGTCCATATTGTAAGAAAAACAGTAAATTTTGAAAAGTTTACTATTAATTAGGATTTGAATTCATTCCTACAAAAACAAAAAACTACAGCCAATACCCACTTGGGAGTAGAGAAAAACATTACATCCCAAGGAAAAATATTTTACACTAATTCTAAATAAAAATAAAATGCATATAAAGTTATGCCAGTTTAATAGATTTGCTAAGTATAGAATTCATAGAACATTTATCTGGTATCTTTGTTTGGACTCAGATATTTGCAAAGTACCCTCAGAGAAAGTTGGGAAGGTAAGATAAACAAAATTTCCTCCATACCACATAAAAATGGCACTTGAATTTAGAAGTTTAACTTGTAATTCTGAGGTGAAAAGAGGAGGAAAAGTTCTTAATAATTCATAACTCCAAAATGTGTTCCAGGAATATAGCAAAACTGCTCAACTGTTAGAGGTGCTACTATTGAGTCAAAGTGCTCTGAAAGCATTAACATTAAATGTATTTGAAAATTTAATTTCAAAGTATTAAAAGTTTTCAATGAAAAATGCCTAGTTATTTTTAAAAAGGTTGTGTGTATATGAAGCAAAGATAATATTTACAAATCTGTTTTTGCCTCTGCTCCCAATAAAATTAATTTCTCTTTAGATATGGTCTAAAACTGTTTTGAATAATAGTGAAACAAAAGCACAGATTCGGATATGCACCAAACCCTATAAGATGCTCTAATTTACACACAGTATTTTGAAAACACTTACATGATTAGATGGTTTTTCACTGGTTAACCAAATTCTGAGAAACACTATATTTAGCAATAAACATTTATACTACTGCTTAACTAAATGGGAACACATAAATACATGAATTTTTAAAGGAAAACACTCTAAAAATTGTTTAGAGGAAAAATAGCTTCAACCATCCACCTCTTTTAAGCCTTGGTTTAAGAAAAACGTATTGCATGTATACCTTCATATTATGAAATACCTTCTGACAATGTAGTAAATAGATTCCAATTTTTCCATAAAAGAACTTGCAATAAAAGAATTTAAAAGAAAAATATTTTGCTTCTTGCAAATAATTTCTCTCTTCAGACCCTGGTAAGAATCATCAGTGCCTTTAATTTCAAGGTACAAAGTATAATATTTTGTATTACATAGAAAATGGAAATTAAAGGGAAAACCTTTGAAATGCAACAATTCTAGATCATTTCACTAAGAAGCACCTTTAGATATGCTGATCTGAACTTTTAATATAAAACCTAAATGGTATTTATTTCTCAAGTAGAATTTTCTCTAGTTTTAATAACTTCATACATAGCAATACTAAGAATATTGACCTGTACTTTCTAGTTTTTGAGGGTTCTAATTATGCAATAGGTTCTTATGGCTCATTTTCAAGGTTGGGTGGACAGATTTCATGACACATTGGCTGCAGAAAGCTAAATAAACTCTCGCTGAAAAATTATTTCCATTTTGCTTGAGCCAAATAGATGTTTATGCCATGTACCACCACATTCCATGCTTAACATTCCTGTTTCTTTATTCTTCATAGTTTTCTAATGAACAAATTAGTATTACTGAGTAAGATTATAAAAAAGTCAACCTTTCTACCAAAAATATAAAGACAAATAAAATGTTGACTCACAATACAAAGTTTTTACACAGCATTACAGGTGCAGAGATAATGACTGCTGCTTTTCATTATGATTTGTTCACCCCTTAAAAAGACTGCAGCAAAAGTTTGAATTGTCTAAAATACTTCAATGTTGGTTCAAGAATTTTCCCTGATGTCATTAGAGTTTCTCTGGTAAGGCTTAGACTCTTGGTTGGCTTAAAAAATCTTTAAGCCATACTTGACAGACTATCACAGTCAGGGTTTTCTGTGGTAAAAACCAACCTCAAAATCTCAACCATTTACCACAATAAAGACTTATTTCTCACTCCTAGTTGAATAAGTCAGCTGCAACTCTGTGGGCTTGATAGGGCTCAGCTGGAATTGCCTCTTGGCTGTAGGTTGGGTTCATATCTGCTCCATGTATCTTCTCATTCTACCAACCAGGCTAAAGGGTCAGCTGTACTCTACAGCGTGCTGTCCCTGGGAAGGAGGGCAGACATCCAGGAAGAGTATGAGAGGCCTCTGCTCAAAACTGGCACACTAACACTTCCAGTCACAGATATTTGGTCAAAGCAATTAATTCACAGGGCCAAGTTCAAGGTCCACAATGTGGTGATGGATATATATACTCTATCTACTCAGAGGTATAGGCAAGATTTATGAAAATGAGCACAGATGTATTTTCCTATTATAGGGTTAGATCAAAGAGTTAAAAACAATAGTCCTGCCCTACCACATCAACCATAAAATGCACTAAGAAAAGATTTACCATAAAAGATTTACCATACTCTTTTTATTAGATGTTCTTAGTTCTCAGGTAATGTAAGAGTAGAAGAGTGCCTGTCTTAGTCATGTCCTAATTTAATTTAACTTTCCTAGAGAACTAGGAAAGAGATTTTCCACTAACCCCCACACTCAATGTGATCTGATCATGTGCACATACTAGAGGAAATATTCATTCCATTGGAGAAGATTTATTGTTTTTTCTCTTCAGTGGGATATGTAGTGGAAATAGTTTGGGGTCTTTTTTCATATAGACATGAGTTTCAGTCCAGCTCAGGAACTAAATTATTTTAAGTTAAAAGAAATGTTGGGCTATTTATTGAACGTCCTGTCTCCATTTCTTCATCAGTGGTATGAGGGGCTCAAGATCTTCTTTACTGAATCACTCTGCAGATTAAATGAGGTAGCCTATACAAATTATCTAATACAACTCTCAAAAAAATTAATTTTCCCTCTCCTAAATCTCATTCACCATCAAAGGTAAACTTTATAAGCAGATGCCTTTCCTAAACCACATTTAATATCCTCCAGAATTCATCGAGCTCCTTCTCATCTGATTTCCTATATCTTCCAGGGGAAAGGCCCTTTACCCTCCAGGTACTTCGGTCACATCTCCTCTGAGCATCTCAGCTTCTAGAGCCAAAGCCAGCAACCTCTCAAGACAAGGTCACCCCTAAGAACCCCAAGTCCCCAGGGGTGAGAGGTCAAACTCCACCCTTGCACCAGAAGCACAGGCAAGATGCCCCTGCCTGGATTCTGCTCTCTGGGTTTCCATGAATCTGCACCTGCCTCCTCACGGGGACAAGACTGACCCTCCCAGGGCCACTCCCAGACCCTGGGGACATGAGCTGAGATCCGTGGGAGGCATTTGAACCCCTCGTCCCTCGGACTTGCTGATCACTGTCCAACACCAGGCTGGCGAGGCCGGGCTAAAGGTCCAACCCCCTGGACTCCTCCCAAGAGCAGCCTTGAGACTGTGGTCCGGGCAGGGCAGGGCCGTGTGCCAGGATGGAGGGGTGAGGAAGATGTGGGAGAATGTTCTGGCTGAAGAGGAGATGCAGTCCCTGCAGTGGGCACAACTGGGAACCAGTGGGAGCCTGTGCCATCCGGTAGCTATGGCCACTCCAGCCCCTTCTCTGTCACCTACCCCTTCTGGACCTGCAAGGAAAGAGAGCCACCAGGCAGGGGCCACACCCAGGGCACTGTGAGGTCCCCCTCTGAGGATCCACACCATGTGCCAGGTCACACATTCCCAGTGTCCTCAGACCAGCCTCCTGAGGTGGGGACGCTAGCATGTGGCTGCCTGGGGTTTCAGGTGAATCCACTCCTGCATGTCAATCAGTGAGGGGACCCAGGTTGGCTAATAAGCAAAGCTTTCACCCCTAACTGATTCTGGGAAAGGAGAGTGGCAGCAGCAGACAGCGGTCAGGTGTGGACACAACATGACTTGAATAGAAAGACCCGAGAGCTGCAGGCCCCAGGGGGCCCGTGCCGCACCGGCCTCGGGAGCAAGGTCCCCATGTGCAGCAGACTGGAGCCCTGGCCACAGCACCACGGCCAAAGGGAAGCCTTCAAATTCAGTTTCTTCCTCTGAGGGGAACAGGGCACGGGACTTCCTGGGCGTGTAAAGAGGCAGCCGCCATTCGGCCAGAGGTGGAGGGTGTGGCCTTTTGGGACGCTTGGTGTCCAGCTGGCATGGACCATGGGGGAGCCCTGCAGGGCCTCCCATCCCAGCTGAGAATGGGGTTCTCCTGTCTCCAGGCTCCTCCTGACCACAGCCGTGCAGCCCAGGACAGGTGGGCTGCTGCCCCAGGAGGGCCAGGGCCCTGGGCACCCACACCCAGAATTTAACCAAGTATCCTGAACCAACCAGACATTCAGGGGACTTTGAATAAGTGTGTATTGAATGAATGAATGTCACAGACCATCTGCTGGAGTCTCCCTTGGAAAATACATCCTTTTCAACTTTCTACTGAGTTGCAGTGTCTCTTCCAGCAGCTCCCCTGGTCCTCTTAAAACTCGGGGAGGAGAAGGCACCCTCAGGATTCAGAGCCAGCAGTCAATGGAAGATTAACGTCCACGTGTTCCCTGCCCAGGATGGCTTCCTCTTCCATGCCGAGTCCCGGGATCCATCACTCTTCCTTTAAGTGACCTGAGGATGGAGTCACCTCCTGGTTCCTTGGCTTTTGCTCCTGGAAATGAGCAGAGGTTCACCTGCAGCCTCTCCTGTTCATGTTTACGACAGTCAGAGAGAAGGAGCTGATGGAGAGAGCAAGTTGCATGTGGGAAGGCCAAGTGCAGACTCCCATTCTGTCCCCTCTGCCCAGGCTCTGAGCCAGAGCAATAGCCAGAGGCTCAGTCGTCTAGGGAGGAAAACAGTCCTGGAAACAGATGTGAGGTTTATGACCCTCCACAGCTGCTGGCGGAGCAGACCAAGGGTCCAGTGAATGTGAATTCTTGTCATTCTTTCTCTTCTGTCCAAGATGCCATAGATCTAAACACTACATTTGTTTTGTTGAAGAAAACAGGAGATGTGGGTGTCTCAACTGAGCAGGACAGTGGTGAGATGCAGTGTGGTTTCAGAAACAGAAGAGCTGAAGTGTGGAGTGTCCCAGCATTGAGGCCCGAGGGCACCTGTCATCATGGTGGATGTGAACACCCTGCATTAAGTATTTTAAAAGATCTAATAAATACAAGAGGCCAAGAGAGTAACTAAAATGGAAAGGTGGACCTTATCACCCATGCTGATGTGAAACTAAGCCTCAGAGAAATCAGGTTCCTGCCTTAGGTCACACAGCACTCTCTGTTCCTTTTATATTTTCTTTTTTTTTTTTTTTTTCATTTCATTTGGAGGAGAGGTTACAGGGAATTGAATCCAGGGGTCTTCAACCAATAAGCCACATTCCCAGCCCTTTGAATTCTTATTTTGAGACAGTCTTGCTTAGTTGCTGGGGCTGACCTTGAACTTGTGATCTTCCTCCCTCAGCCTTTCCAGATGCTGGAATTACAGACTTGCATCATCAAGTCCAGAAAGGAATGAGCATTTTAAAGGGTTATAAATGTGATTCAAAAGGTTTTTGGACACAAAATGTCTCATTATAAAAGGGACTATTTCAATCATTTCAGCAAAAAATGAATAAAAAAAATACAGTGTGTGCCTGCTGCTCCTCATTCACACCAGGAGATTTGTCAAGAGATGGTAGATGGGCAAGTGATTCAGGTTCTACTGCGTCTGAGGTTTGAGTTTCCAAAGCCCAAAAACATGGTTTTTATTGGAGGCCACAGCATATTTGAGTAGATCAGTTGTTGCATATTGAACTAGCTAAAAATAGGAGAAAATGTTGCTGTAGATATTTATAATTTTTCTGTCTGGCCAATTTGACCTATCATAATGGGCTCTTCTAAAGCAGGTTGCTTGCCCTGGGCAAAGTTAGCACAGGGTCTGGGGAAATCTCTGCCATGGGACTGTCCCATGTGTGGCAGGATGTCGAGCAGCAGGCCTGACTCATGTCCACTTGGGGCCAATGGCACCCTCCCCCAGCTATGAGCACCCAAAAGGCCAAATGTCCTCTGCCCACCTCCCATTGAGAACCATTGTTCTAGAGTCAGAACTAGTTATGGTTGAGTTTTGGAGAGTCAGTTAGTTCAGGGTGACAGTGGGAAGAAACTAACAGATTTCCTTCTGGGAAAGAAAACAAAACCTGACTCTGGTAGAAGAATTCAAACAGAATAATCTAGTGGTTTTGTCTTCAAGGAGCACTGAAGTACATGATTATTTGCAGTATTAAAACCTTCTCATTAGCATCCTATTGAAGAGCTCCTTGGCTCACCCACACGAGTGTCTGAAACACGACTGGTCCTGAAGTTGGCTAGGCTTCTTTCCTGCAGTCCACAGAATGGTCAGGAAGTCATGTGCAGAAGGTCTCCACTCAAGTGGAGCTTGGTCTTGCTCTCTCTGCACCTGGGTGAAGAGGGTCCCCCGCCCTGCCCACCTCCCTCCTCATCAGCGTCTCCCTCTCACTCTTCTCAGGGAATCTTGAGCACCCCAGCCTGAGGTGGCAGATCCCCAGTCCCCAGTCAGAATCCGAAGGGGCAGTGGATGAAGACATCATCTCCCTGCAGGAAGCTGTGTGACCTTGGGGAGGCAACTAGACCTCCCTGAGCTTTAGTTTCCCATGACACTGGGGAGCTCACAGCATCATGCACCTGTCATCATTTTATCTATCCCTCACAATGGCTCCAAGAGGGAAGCACCATGAGGAAGCTGATAAGGAGGTCACCAAATATGCTGGGCATCTCCTGCATGTGCTGGGCTGTGGGTAGACACCACGGCTCTGTCTTCAGGACAGAGGCTGACAAATCACATGCTCTCAGTCGCCCTGTGCTAGTTGGTTACAGGCCTGGTCTCATCTGATTGCCCTGTTGGCTCCAGGAAGCAAGTTTACTATGGTCAGCCCATTTCACAGAAGAGCCTGAGGACAGAGAGGTGTGGATCCTTGCCCAGGGCATGCCCGCATCACCTGGGGCTCCCATCCTTACTTGTGGGACTGGAGTCCTGCAAGGTCTCCCTGGGCTGCCTCTGGAGGGTTCTCTGAGACCCAGGATCTGGAGGTGGCCCTGCCGCCCTTGGCGACCCTGTCTTCCTCCAGACTTTACGGTGCTTTCCTCCATGATGCTGTCTGAATCGCCATCCCTGCTGTTTATGGAAACACTGGAGAACCAGCACGGACCCTGAGTCCATGCCACCTCTTGGGATAATGACACTGGCATGTCTGCTTCCCACTGAGTAAAGCACTAGAGCACTTTAATTTTCCCAGATGCTTTTGAGTGTCACCGGGAGACGTCGGGGAGAGGAGAGAAGTTTCTTCAGCTTCTCCTTCACCTGCCTCCTTGCCTGCCTCCCATTGGAGCCTCGGCCTCCCTGGGGAGAGGCAGGAGCCCAGTGCGCATGGTCGGCCAGCATTGGAGCCACAGACCTGCATGCACCATCTCCCTGGTGCTGGGCGTGAGGTTGCACACAGGAGACCTCAGTGGACTGAGACTCAATTTTCTCTGTTAATGGGAACCAAGGTCCCAGGTTCTGCAGGACACGGGGACTCTACTGAGGGATGCTGTGAAGGTTTGGAGGAGGGGAAGCTTCTCCATCCACCTGGGCTTTGGCGCAACTGCACTTCACCAATACACGTGGGGGTCAAAGATGGCTAGGGGACATTATTAATAGACCTTGAGTTAGAGTCCCCCAGGACATTGGCCAACACCCTTACAGAGACCCTGGTACCACTCTGTCCCTGTCCTTTCCACTCTCCCACTATCTCTCCCCTAGTTCCAACTTCTGGCCTCTCACAAGCCAGGCATGCACCTGCCTCAGGGCCTTTGCACAGGCTCTGTCCCTCTGCCAGAAGTGTAGTCGCATGACCACCCCCTCTCCTCATCAAAGGTGCTGCCCAAGTGTCCCCTTCTCCTCCAGAGGACCCTGTTGAAAACCACCACCCCTCCCGCCTTCCACCAGCTCTTTTGCATTCTCCCCCATAGCCTCCTTCATTTCCTGTCAAACTCCAGTAAAAAAATAAAAATGTCCCCTTTGAGGAGGTCACTTTGTCTCTTTTGTCTTTCTCCTTAAAGGCTGGGGCCATCACCTTCCCAGTTCCTGACTCAACTCAGCATGGAGAATGCAGCCTGGTCCACGCCCTGGTCCACAGATGCGGGTAGGGTCACCTCGACGTCCTCACTCTTACCTTCTCACAGGCCGTTGGTCATGATCATTAACACAAAACAGCGGTGACTCTCAAGTGTTGGTCGCCCCCAACCATCAGAGTTGGTTAGTAATGACCCACTTCTTTAGGAAGGACTGGTCTCGGGCTCGGGGCACAAGAATTGAATTCAGGACTTCAAGGCTGGGGAAGGCCAGCCTAGATCCCTGTGCCCATTTCTCAGATCAGGAAACAACAGGGTCCTGGTCTCAGCTTGCTGTTCTGACCTCTGACCCCTGGAGTGCTTCCACCTGGCCCTGCACACCCACCCACCCTTCTGCTCCAGGCCCCCGCTCAGAGTGCTTCTTAAAGCCACCAGGCTGGTGCCCAGGGCTGAGGGAGGAGAGGGACCCTCCTGGGCATGTGGGGAGGCCTGGAGGCGCTGGGTGTGGACCCTGGCTCTGGGGGCTCCCCTTCACTAGTCTATGGATATTTAAGAAAGATTTGCTATTATTATTATTTTTTTAATGCACAAAATTGAATGAGTGCTATGGTTGGACTAAGGACCCCAAAGGCTCCTGATGACAGATTTGGTCCCACCCTTGGAGCTGTGGGGAGGTGGAGGGCCCTTTAAGAGGTGGAGCCTATTGGGAGGTCTCAGATCATTGGTGTTGTGCCCTTTGGGGACCCTGGTCCTTATTTATTTCTATTTTTGTGGTTCTGGGGATTGAACCCAAAGCCTTCCTACCATTGAGCCCTGTTCCCCAGCCCTTTTTAATTTTTTTATTCTGAGACAAATTCTCACTAAGTTGCTGAGGCTGGCCTCCAGCTTGCAATCCTCCTGCCTCAGCCTCCTGAGCTGTCTGGATGTCAGGTGTGCAGACCACGCCCTGCCTACTCCCCTCTTTCACACACTGACCACAAGCTGGACACCAACTTATTCCTCCACAGGCTCCCCACCCTGATGTGCAACAGGGCCAACTGAACATGCACTGCAGCCTCCACACCTCAAAGCCAAATGAACCTCCCGTCTTTATAAGTTGATTAGCTTGGGTATTGTTACAGTAACAGAAAGCCAGATGGCACATGAGGAACGTCTAATTTTAGAAAATGGTAAGTCTGCAGATCAGGTGTTACCTGCAACACTCAGGCTGGCCCGGGTAACTGACACCTTCATTCAGCTCTGATTTACCCATGGTGGCCTACGAGGAAGATTAGGCCCATTTTACAGATGAGGAAACCAACTCTCAGAGAAGGAGGTCATTTGTTCAAAGCATAGGCTGGTGGTCAGGAGAACCAAAGACCCACCTGCAGGCTGACCTCTGCGCTGCAGGGTTCAGCCCTCAGGGGAATCACAATTTCATACAAAGAATAAAAATAAAAGAGATTTTAATTAAAAAAAATGGAAGGGGGGCGGGAAGGGGAGCCACAAGTGATGCAGAGAGGAGCCTGCGTTTCAGTGACTATCGACAGCACTGGAGGGCGCCTCACCCTTTTCAGTCTCTCCAGCACCTGTTTTTCTTCAGCGCTTGACACCACATGGGCTGTGATCATGCATCTTTTCTCCTCTGTGGTCACTTACGTTACAACCACGTTTCCAGATTTTCTTCTATTTTTAGATGTTTTCTGCAAACACTGCGATGACTGCGTTCTTCAGACACAGCAGGTCTGGAAGCGCTCAGGTGGGTGCCGGGTCTAAGACTCAGACGTGAGTGGGGGTCCTCACACAGATTCCTCCAGTTGGGTGAGAGGCTGGGACCATCAAGGGATGGGACCACCATCCGGGACCCAGACCTCTCCCCTTCCCAGGTCTGGTGCCCCTGTGTTCTGGGCTGGGCTGGCCTTGCTCTGGGAACTGGGCTGGGTTGGGGCCCCTCTGGGGAGGCAGCCTGGCCACACCATGGCTCTCTGGGATGCCAGGGGAGCTTCCCCAGGGGTACCTCAGCCATCTTATCCGAGCCACATGCACTGTGTCCTGGCCCTGCCCCCTCTCCTGGGCAGGCGCACTCGCTTCTCGAGCTGGTCCGCCTCCCCACTGCCTCCCTCTTCTGGCACACTCTACACATGCTGTTCACTCTGCTTGGAATGCTTTTCCCGCATGGGCACAGAGGAACATCACTGCCTCCAGGAAGCCATCCCTGGTTGCTCCACAGGTTCTCCCTCCAGAGATCCTATTTCTCCCCTCCGTGCCACCTCTGAGCGGCTTGGCTCTTCTGCCTGCAGTTGGTTCTCCCCCCGGCTGCTGTGGGGAGCACCCCCGCCCTGGGAAGCTTGGAAACACACAGCCGGCTGGGCCGTGACCCTGCTGATGAAATCCGCACCTCCAGGACTGGAGGGTCCAGCAGGCTGGGAGAGCCCCCATGGGAGATAACACACATCCTGGCTGAGACCTGGAGGTAGCCCAGGGCCACAGTACCAACTTCACAGTCACCCAAGAGGGTCCACACGGGGCAGAAGCCATGGTCCCCCTCATGGCCTGGCACATCAGAGATGCCAAATCCAGGGAACCAGTTGGCCCAACTCAACCGCTGGACAATCTGCATCTGAAAATGATCCAGAGGTTCCCAGTGGCTGGAACCCACAATGGATGGGTTGGAATATTACTCCCATTTTCCAGACAAGAAAGCAAGAGGGTTAGGGAC
Organism: Sciurus carolinensis; assembly: GCF_902686445.1. NCBI lineage: Eukaryota > Metazoa > Chordata > Mammalia > Rodentia > Sciuridae > Sciurus > Sciurus carolinensis. The sequence goes on along the minus strand of NW_025920127.1, from coordinate 342,234 downwards.
GGGAAGCAACTTGGAACCCTCCCCAGCTGGGCATGGAGGAGCATAGCCAGTAAACCCCACAGTCGGGAGGTCACCACCCATCCTTCCATCCATCTGAGGTTGACAGCGGAGATTTGGGGGGAAGATGGAAGAGAGGTGAGCAGTCCTCCCAAAGATCTCTTCTGAAAAAATAGATAAAAGGATGGGGCGTCTCTCTGGCAGAGTGTGTGGGGGTGAGGAAATCTGGAGGTGCTCACCCCTGCCTGCTCTCTGGGCTCGTCTGTATTCCTGTCGCCAGCCCAGCCGCATAAACATTCGGCACACAACACTTGCAGACACTTTTTAATAGAATCACTTAAAACAATTAATGACCAGCGTTTTCATTCAAGCTGCAGTGCAAAAGGTATGCCAGCAATAAAAGGCATTTATCCGTGGGTTTCTTGAGGCCTGTTTATTATTAAGATGTAAATTAAATCATCACAGATGTTCCATTTTTTAATCTAGGTCTGGGAGGATCAGGGCCAAGTGAGGCCTAAATGGGTTTATTCATTACCCGCACATTCATTAGGAGCCTGCCTCCTTCTTGGCTCTAATTTTTCTTGGGTGACTCCCCCACCCTTTCTTATTATCAGGATAATTTGTTCATTTTCCTTTCATATTTGTTCTTCGGGCTTGTGAGCTTCTTGTCAGGGCCCCCGACTGCTGTTCTCAGGGAGATGTCCCCCTCCCGGTGGTGGGAGAGGCCCAGGGTTGGGTCCAGGCATGAAGTTGGGGGAATCATCTGGAAATTTCTGGAAAACAACTCCCTTCCCCGATAGTGATGGGTTGGCGGGGACAGGACTGAAATCTGCAGCCTTTGGTTCACAAAGAGTTTGGGGTTCGGGGAGGGAAGGAACCTTCTCGTGATGGACAGCCCAGTCCCTACTCCCAGTCCTCGGTCCCCCAGGCTGCTCAGGGTGAAGGTCACCCCTGAAGGGACCTGGCCTCTGCCCACCTGTTTGCTCATCCTCTGCCTGAGAGTCTGGGCTGTGAGCCCTGGTGGTCGCCTGTCTGGCTCATGGTGGGGTGCTCAGGGTCTAGCCCAGTGCCTGGTACACTGTAGACACTCAATGAATGCAGACAGTATCCATGGTGTCTCCCAGGGGTACGGTCCCAGCCACCACCCCTCACCACAGCAAGACAGAGCGAGCAAGCTGCTCACATAACATGGAGCCTGTAGCCACACGAGCATCCTTGGACTTGATGGCTTCTCTAGAGGACTGCAAACCCCTCACACAGTCTAAAGCTGAGTACGCAGTTGCTGTGCTGTGTCGTTCAGGGAACAAGGGCAAGAAAGGACATCTGTATGTGTCCAGGATGGACACAGTTGTCCCGGGGCTGGAGAACCCAGTACCTGGAGGCCAGGCCAGCACAGGAGGCTGAGGCCTGAGAGCCCAGGAGGGCAGGGGGCTCCCACGCAGCACTGCATTGGTGTGCCTTCAAGTATTGCTCTTTGGAACTTTCTGGAACTTTTTTTTTTGAGTAGTTTTGGTCTGATGTTGGCTGACTCTGCAGAGAACCCTGGGATCCACATGGTCGGTTGTCCGTGAATTTCAACACTCACGGTTGAAGCGTCTGGCTCGGTGCTTCACACACAATCCCACCTGATCATCCAGAGCCCAGAAGAGAGGCGGTGCTATCATTGACTGTGCCCATGCTAGGGACAGCATCAGTGTGTCACGGAGGATGCAGGAAGTCATGTGAGGACCCAGGACTGGAGAGTGGTGGATTAGGATCTGAACTCAGGTCACCAGGCTGCGGATCCCTGGGACCCACCCCTCCCTCTTCCACCTTGAGTACCGAGTCCCCAACCCCCTCACACGTCAGACGTGCATTTATTTAGCACCAAGGCCCCTGTGAGGCTCAGCAAAGTGTTGGGCACCTCTGCAGAAGGGCCTGGGCAGCACCACCAGCCCCCCTGGGTCACCACCCGAGGACCCAGCTCTGCAGGGTGGAGCCTGAAGAGCAACCAGGAGGTTACAGTCATGAGTCAGTGCCAAATGGCAGCGTGGCCCTCGTCCCCAGTGGTGAGAATTTCATGACCACAGACGGCACAGTGTGTGGGAAATGGCAGAGGTCACACACCCAGGGAGCTGGCCCTGCTCTCTGGGCCCATAGGAGCTCAAGGGCAGGACCAGCCTAGGTGTCCCTCTCCTCCTGAGTTGCCCCCACCCCTCCCCAGTCTCCGTTGCTCCTCCAGCTCCCTTTAAATCTCAGCAGAATCAGCCCAGCTGAGCTTCCCATCACCCTCACAAAGGGCAGTAGGCTTAACCCATCTGATGGCATCCTGGGTCAGTCACAGCGTCCTGGGCTGCTCTGCCCTCATTCCCTGTCACTGTAACAGCCACATGCAGTAGAACAGTCCCTATTCCCATCGGATTGAAGAAACAGATGCTAAGTCATTAGCTGAAGGTCACATAGCAGGGCATTTCAGTCCTGTTCCCTTCTCCCGGAGTCTGTCACACTAGCTTCTTTTGAGGAACCATCTTTTGAATAAGCCAGAGCCTGGGACAAGGTGAAGCACAGGTGATCACCCTGAGGTGGGCACCGCAGCCCAGCCTCCTCCTCATGCCCAGTGGAGCCTGGGTCGTCTGAGATGGTCCGCAATGGGGACAGGGAGGCCGCGAGGGGAAGGCCACCCCCCACAGAGGCCCCAGCCCGTGCCCCTCCTACCCAGCGCATGCTGTGTGCAGGCACATGACCCCCACTGCCGAGCGATCATTGTGGGCTTCCCGCCTGTGGATGGTGGCATGTTTTCATCAAGAGAGAAGAAAAGGAGTGGAAAACATTGGGCCTCTCATGCTGAAGGTATACATAGTTTGAAGAAGTCTTGGACAGATTCCTGAAGAAGCCAGGTGCAGTTATCCAAGGTGAGACATCTACCCAGGCTCTTGGTAGGTTTCTGGGCCTCGCATCAGCCTGGCTGGCACTGGGAGAGTGGGCCCTGTGTGGCCACCCCACCGAAGGCCTTCACCAGCACCATGGGTAATGGTAGAAGCAACTTTCTTCATTACATTTTTCTTTTTGGTTCAAAATTGATTTCTTCAAAATGCAGACAGGGTTGTAATGCTCAGGAACACAGCGCATGCCCATGTGGACATGTAAGTGTTTACACGCACACATGCATGTACACTTGTACACATGCACTCACATTTATGCCATATGTTTTTTGGGGGCATGGGTACTGGGGATTGAACTCAGGGGCCCCAACCACTGAGCCACATCCCAGCCCTTTTTATATTTTACTTAGAGATAGGGTCTTGCTGAGTCACTGAGAGTCTTCCGAAGTCAGTGAGGCTGGCCTTCAACTTGCGATCCTCCTGCTTCAGCCTCCCCAGCTGCCTGGCCTCCAAGTCTGGCCATCGTGCCTGCCTCCTTTCTTTTCCTTGGTCTTCTCTTACCTCTCCAGTTTCCTCTTCCCCAAAACTTATGTTTCCCCTCTCTTCTGTCCTGTTCATTTTCTTTCCTTCTTTCTTATCTCTCAGGCTCCCCCTCCCCCACACGATCTCTTTTGCTCCTCTGTCTCATTTTTTTCTCCTTTATTCTCTGTTCTCTTCCCTCTTTCCATGAGTCTTGCTCTTGGCTTTGCCTGCTTTTCCTACCTCCTCAGTGCTCCCTCCCCCCCGACGCACATCAAGGACGCAGCAGCAGCAGATCAGGGATCAGACACTTGGTGACTTTGTTCCATATTGAAGGCACAGTGTCCTTAGAAACCTGACAGTCAGAGAAAAACAGAAAATATAAAACTAACCCTCAAACCAGGCAGACAGGAAAGGCACAGGCAGGCGCTGGGCAGGAGCCTTCCCTGCGGCCGGAAGCCTGCACCAGGGAGGCGCCTGGAGGCCCTGCCTGGGCAGGTGCGAGGACACTCCTCTCCCAGAACCTAACAGTGTTGCCCACATTTCTGAAACTGGTAGGCGCCTGGGGAAGGCCGCGCCTCTCTGGGCCTCCTGAGCTCCCGTTAGGCAGAGGAACGTGTCCAGTGGGGTTTCCTGGAGGCCCAGGCTCCTGAGGCTGAAGATTACACTTTTTGGTGATTTCTAGAGACAGGAGGCCCTGTGGACAGATGGAGGCCACTGCCCTGGAGACAGTCAGCTGTGGCTCCAACCCTCCAGCTCACAGGCGGGGCTGGCGACACCCTGCCCCAGATACCCCTCTGCAATCCACTCCCCAGGTGTCGGGGGACAGGTGGGGACATGAGGAGTCAGGCCAGAGTCTGCCTTCTGGGCTCAGTGTTCCATCCATGCTCCTCCATTCATGCCTTTGTTTATTCAACCAGCATTTATTGAGCAGCTATTACACAGGAGGCATTGGGAAGATATGAGCAAATGCAGATAGGAACCTGATAACAGGGGTGGCTGGGATACCATCACTAGTAGGCACAAAGGGTCTCAGCAAGGAGCCCTGGATGCACCTGTCCACAGGGGTTCCTGTTCCAGACATGCGTCCAATGCCAGCATGTACAGACGTCCACCAGAAGTCCACCACTTATTTGTAGCAGGAGCATCTGCAACGGCCTCTGCTGCCCCTGCATGGGAGAATGGACACACGATTTGTGGTTCATTACCATGATGGAATAGTATGCAGGGAAAAAAGGAGGACTCTACCCCATGCCCAAGAGCACAGCTAACCCTCACAGACACCACGCAGAGTGAACGAGCTGAGACACAGTGAGAAGATTCTGGGCTGAATTGACAGCCTGTCGCCCCAATGGCTCAGGGGGCTGAGGCAGGAGGATCACAAGTTGGAGGCCAGCCTCAGCAACTTAGCAAGACCCTAAGCAACACAGTGAGGCCCTATCTCAAAATAAAATAGAAAAATATAAAAAAGGGCTGGGGATGTGACTTGGTGGTAAAGCACCCCTGGGTTCAATCCCAGTACAAAAAAAAAAAAAAAGAAAAAGAAAAAGAAAGAATGTTCTGGAGACTTTCATTCCATCAAAACCAAGAACAGGCAAAACTAGCATGTGGGTATACAGCTAGGATAGCCACTATCTTTGGGGGCATTGAGTGGCATGGCTTGCAAAGTGGGGCTTACAGGTAGTCCAGCCAGCCTTCTGTGGGTCCCCATCCCCCAATTCAACCACTTACAGATTAAAAGCAGTGGGGTAAACCCAGTGCCTGCTGGGAAGAGACCACTCTTCCCTGAACAATACAGAGTCACAACTCTTTCCCAGCACTTACGTTGCCTTAGGGAGTTTAAGTCATCTCCAGAGGATTTAAAGTTACTGGAGGCACAGGCAGGTTCTCTGCCAATTTACAGAAGGGCTTCAGTGTCTGCAGCGTGTGTGGATGTGGGGGATCCATGTCCTATTTCTTAGGGGGACAACTGGATTCTATTTCTTAACCTGTGCGCTGGCTCCAAGGCTGTCAATTGTGCAGGTTCTCTGAGCTGCACGTCAGGACATGCATTACCTCTTGTGACTGTGCCGTGTTTAAATTGATTAATTCCAATACTTATAAAACTTCATCATGGAAGTATTTTCCTAAAGAACGAGCAGATCACGGAGGACTTCAGAGGTGTCATGGACTGAGCTGCTGTGGACCTGCCTGCCTCCCGGTACCCACATAGAATTCTCGGTGCAGCATGGCAGCGAAGCAGTAAGGTTAACTGCTTTTCCCAAGAGGAGAAGAGAAGAGAGATCTCCAGCACTCAGAGGAAAGGCAGGTCTTGCAGCCAGCTGGAGGAGAGGGTGGCCTGGAAGTGGCCTGCCCAGGTCTTGGCCCCGGCAGATGTGGCCCTGGAGGCTGGGGCCTGGGGTCCCAATCCCCTGGGGTGCTGGATGTGCTTTGAGGTGGTGCTGCTGAAACTCACCTCAAACCCAAACAACTCCTCCTCCCAGCCCAGGGTAGCAACTGGGAACCTGGCAGTGTGGGATTTAGGCAGGGGCGGCAGAGGGACGTTGAGGGAAAGAACTTGAAAACTCATCTTGCCCTCTGCGTGGATGTGGGATGACAGCATCCCCGTCCTCTGTAGCAGGAGGGCCACCAGTGAGATGCTGACCTATTAGTCCACCCAGGACAACTGCAGTGGGTCAGAGAGCCTCACAGACGCCTCACCACAGAAGCTGTGGAGAGGGCAGCTATTGCTGAATTTAGTGGCATATGGATAGCCCAGGAAGGCACTTTCCCAAAGAAAGGAGACTGGGAGGCAATGAGCCAAGGATTTGATTGGAGGAGTCAAGAAGCAGAGTTTCAGGGCCCACCCTTTCTATTGCACTGAGAGTAAACACCAAACCCTTAGGTTGGTGTGGAGTTTCTGCATGGTCTGAACTTTGCTTGCCTCTCCTGCCTCAACCTCATCTCCTCTCATTGCCCCCCAGCAGACGTATTCCCATCTGCACAAGTGCATATGCATGCTTCAACCACAGGAGCCGCCCTCTGACTTCTTGTACAAAAGGCCACAGTGCCCCAGGGCCTTTGCACATACCGTCACATTTTGTATGGCCCTTTCCTCTCAGACACCACACATGCATCTCTGCCAGGGACTGAACACTAGCCATCTGCCAGAGAAAGCTTCCTGGATGATCTTACTGCTGTTTTTCTTTCTTGTCCGCATAAGACTTACCACTGGTAACTATTTTGTTTGCTTATTGTATCTTCTTTTCTCCCCATTAGAGAGTCAGCTCTTTGAGGATAGGGCTGTGCGAGTTGCTCATGGCTTTATTCTCAGGGTCTGGAACAAGACTGAATCATTCACAGAGTGACTCACTGTCCTGGCTTTCCCAGAACTGGCCTGTTTAACATTGAAAGTTCTATATCCGGGGAAAGATGTCACTCTCAGCAAGTTGGCACCATTGATCAGTTAACAGAGTGGTTAGAAATCACCTATTTGAAAATAAAAATACCCCATGAAATTCCAATGATCTGGCCTAAGAAATTAATCTCTATCATTTAAATAAAACTTATGTTCGAATAATTCCTCTGGCACATGTGAGAGTATTTCAATTAGCTCTTAGGGGGACCTGCAAGCTGTGTGCTGTACTTTGCATGCCCTGCTGGACCTTCAGGACCAACAGCAGGGGGCCCTCACCTTCTCCCAGGTGCCTGGTACCCTGAAGGCCTTGTCCCCGGCCATGTGAGGAGCTGGGACGCCCTGAAGGCTGATCCCTGCCTTAAGCAACCTTTGTGGAACTTTCTCCTTGTGTGAAACCCGCATCAGCCAAGAAATCACAAGAGAAGGACAAAGAGCCAGGAAAATTGTTTTATTAGCAGAGATAAAATGCCAGTAGATGATAGTGCTGTTGCCTGTGTGGTAATTAGCTGCCCTGGAAACCTGCTGTGTCCAAGGCCCCAGAGAAGAACAGCCTCCTTCATCACAGGTGAGTAGCCCGCTTTCCAGTCAGTGGCTCCAAGTGCCTGCTGCCCAGTGCACGCACCTGCTAGGGTCAGGCATGTGGGTCGGGCAGGAGAGTGTGGGCACACCAGCTCCCTGGGACCTGGTGACCTGGGTCAGTGGGACTCTGGTGAGCATTCTGGGCTGGGTGTGCCATGGTGTCTGCAGCCAGGAGAGAGGGACGGCCGTGCCACTTGTTCCCAGCTCCCCATGTCCTTCTGAACTACCCAGATCTGCAGTTTGACAGCAGGAAGCTGCTTCACCAGGGGCATCTGATGCTGTGGTCCGAGCAGGGAGCCATCCTGCACCATTCCTGAGCACCCAGGGGGCAGGGAGGCTGCAGGTCCATGGAGCAAGGCAGGGCAGTCCCCTGCTCAGCCCCCTGAGTCACAGAGCATGGCACAGTTCACTGCCTTGCTTTTCTGATCAGCCTGGTGGCACAAAAACAGGCATGGCAAGTCACCTGCATGCCAGCTTGGGGGAGGCGAAGGAGGCCCAGATGCTCCTTTCCGTGTCTCTCTCCTTCTGTGGGTGTCAAAGTCTATGTTCCACACAGGAGAGGGCAGGCGTTGCTGGAGAGAATGTCATGTACCCTCATCTTACTCAACTCCAGCTGCCATAACGAGACCAGAGGCGGGGTTGTTCCCTCGGTTCTGGAGACTGGAAGTCCAAGGTCAATGGGCCAGGGCCTGCCTTCCAGTGTTGACTCTGGCTGGCAGATGGGTGCATTATTGATGTGTGCTCACAGGGACCTGCCTTTCCCTCGTGTGTGCATGCAGGAAGAAAGAGAGAGAGAGAGAGAGAGAGAGAGAGGGAGGGAGAGAGAGAGGGCCCAAGAGTGGACACATGAGTTCTCATTATGTGATATGACAATTTATTTCTTCACCTCTTGATGGGTAATTAGATGGATTTGAGTGTTAGGAATTTCTGAGTAGGGGTGTGTTGAACATTCTTGAGCAGCTGTTTTGGAGAAAATGCCTAGACATTTCTATACATTGATGTGTGATAAAATCAAGCCGTGAAGTGATCAGCTCACGACATATGAGTTCAGCTTCCTAAGCCACTGCCAAACAGACTTCCAAATAGGTGGGACCAGTCTGCCTTCCTGCCGGTGGCTAGGAGATCCCAGTGGCTCCGACTCCTTCCTAGCACCTGCTCTCCCTTCTTTTCTTCTCTGTATTCTGCAGGACCTGCAGTGCTATCTCATTGTGATTCTAGCTTCCATTTCTCTGAGGACTAGTGATTTTGGGGTTATTTTCATAGGTTTACTGACAACTAAGCTGTCACTCTGGTGAAGCAAAAGTCTCTTTCAATTTGTCCCTCAAACTCCCACCTGCCAGATTTGCCAGGGAGTCCACCATCTCCCTCTGGAGACTTCTTTCTCTGCAGCCAGTTGGCCAGGAAGAGAAGTCTTCTCCACAGACGATCTAGTAGTGCTTCTCTGTGTCCACAAGGGGTCGCTGTTGGACACGTGACTGTTGCAGTCTGGTGCTCGCCTTTCTCCACTAGGAGATGGATGCTCAAGGTTCTGCCTAGGGACTGTGCTGCCCCTCGCGGGAGGTCTCAGGTAGCCTTGTAGAGGTCCCAGCTGCCCTTGAGGGTGTCACCTGACAGTTGCCCCCATGTGTTGTTAAACACCTGAGATCGATGATTGTGTTTTGAACTTGCAGTCAAGTTCAGGCACTGCCCTTAGTGGGTCTGCCTTTTCCCCAAGCACCCAGAAGTTTTTGGTCCTCCAGGATGCTCCATGCCCACACCCCAGGCAAGTTGATTAATTAATTAATTAATTAATTTTGGGGTACTGAGGATTGAACTCAGGGGCACTCAACCACTGAGCTACATCCCTGGTCCTATTTTCTACTTTATTTAGAGGCAGGGTCGCACTGAGTTGCTTAGGCCTCACTTTTGCTAAGGTTGGCTTTAACTCACGATCCTCCTGCCTCAACCTCCGGACCCACTGGGATGACAGGCGTGTACCACCATACCCAGTCAGCAAATTAGTTTTGCTCAATGAGAGATTTAGGCAGAAATAGAGTGGCTTCTTGTGTCCACAGTTCTATGCACCTGGACCCATAGTATGATTGTCCACTCCCCTTAACTCCAATGTCCACTTATGTGGCTCTGTTATGGTCCAAAATTTGCCCTGGAGAGCAGGGAACTTTACTCTGTTCACTTAGAGAAGTGACTGGCAGGTCCTTTCAATGAAAATAAAGGAAGAAGGATGAATTCTGCTTCAGGAACTGTCTCCTTACAAGCATTTATTCCCCAAGGTCACCGTCTGCATTAACGATCACAGATTAAAGCTCAGGGAACAATTGAAGGTGGCCGGGAGGCTCGGGTCTGGGGACTGATGGGAGAACCATCCCAGTGGCCTGTGTGAAGCTGTGGCAGGTAGCCGAGGAGTGGCCGGGGAGATGGTGTGGAGAGAAGAGGCACAGACGGGCCTGAACCCCCAGCCCCTCAGCTTGCGGAGGTGGTCAGGGAAGGCAGCAGGGGCTGGGACCAGGTCAGCCAGGGGGCTGGGCTGCCAGTCACGTGGGGGCTGGGCAGGGGAGAAGGGCCATGTGGGTGTGAGCTCATGTGGGACCCAGTGGTCCCAGTACAGGCTGCGTGTGTGAGACACTGCGCAGCTTGAGGGACCTGGGAAGGGACAGTATACACTTGGTTTGGGGGATAGAGTATTTGGGGTGTCTGGTCCCTGGGGGCAGTTGGAGAGGGGTTTGGGCAGGGGTTGAGGTTTCCAGTGTGTGTTGGTGGTGTTCTGCTAGATGGGACCATGGGGCGGGGCAGAGGTTCAAGTTCATGGGACACACAGGTTCAAGGTCATAGGATATTTTGGGCCAGTTGGAGTTCAGAGTTTGGATCTATTGATGCAGCAATGTTGTTATGGGCTCAGTTTTATCTGTCTTAAAACTTGGACATTGAAGTTCTGACCTCCCAGAACCTCGGAGTGTGGCTGTCCAGAGAGGGGCCTTTAAAAAGGTGATTGAGTTAAAATGAGGCCTTTAGGGTGAGGCCCAAATCCGGTCTGATTGGGGCCCTTTGAAGTGACAATCTGGACACCCAGAGACACCAGGGATGCACACACAGGGGAAAGATTGTGTGAGGCCACAGCCAGGGGCAGGTTCCATCTGTGAACCAGAGAGAAAGGCTCAGAGGCACTAGGCCTGCCACACCTCAATCCTGGCCTCGCGGCCTCCAGAGCTGCAAGACACACATTTCCACTGTTTAGGTCACCCAGCCTGTGACACTTCATCACAGGTGCCCAGGTGGCCCCTCTGAGGCACAGTGAGGCCTCAGGTGCTATGATTAACAGTAGGCCTCAAAATCGAGACTCGGGTCCAGGGAGCTCTTGTGACCACTTACTAATCTCTCAGGGCTCAGCCCAGAATGTGGGCCTCAGCTCTCTGGGCACCAGAAGCCTTCACATCAGGCTGCCCAGACAGGGCCATCTGAAAGGGCCATCTGAAAGGAGCAGGCCTAGCTAAGGCCTGACCAGAGGCATCAGGTTCATGGCCTCCCTCAGAACTCAGCACCAGAGATCCGCAGCCACGTCATGCCTGTCACAGACCTTATGTTGGCCACTCATGAATATTTACTGAGATGCTCATATATGCAGCAGGAGAATGGGTAATAAAAATGGAGAGAGAAAGCGAGAGAGTGAAAGTGGACCCGCACCTTCCCAGTCAGGGTGGAGTTGAAGATCTGCTGGCCGAGCGAGTCTGCCGGAGCCTGGGCTTTTGCAGGGGATCCTGGGAGCTGCTTTCTGTGTAATGAGATTGACTCTTAAATTGGAAGTGCTGGCACTCGTTCTGCTGTTTGACTCTCCGTTGCTGCGTGCTCATTCCCAAGGCTCTGACATGGAGACATCGTATGTAGGAACGGGGACACTCAATTAGGCTTTCCGTCATTAACCAGTCAATTAAGCTGCAATCTCTGGGATGTCCATTTTCACTCTTAAAAAGGTGAGAAGCATGTGAGCCCCCAGTGTGGTTGGGAAATGCCAGCATGGTGTGGGGAGAGAGGACAGGTCCCTGAGAAGGGTGGTTAGAGAGAGCATGGATGAGGGAGGCGGAAAGAGTAGAGGCTGGGGCCGGGATTGGAGCTTTGGTTCTGGTGACTTCCAGAAGGATGACAGTTGGAGGTTGCTCATAGAGGAAGTACCAGTTGGATCCCAGGTGGACAAGGACCCTTAGGCTGTGGAACCTGGCGGACTTCGGAGCTGGATCTGGAAGAAGAAACAGAGTTGTGCTACTCTGAGCCTCACTTTGCCCATCTGCAAAATGAGAGCATCCAGTCCCTAGTCTTGATTTCTCCCACCTGTAAGAAACCCACGTCTGACAAGATGGTGGATGTGGAAATCCAGTTATTTTTGCAGCACCAAGGATGGAACCCAGGACCTTGTGCATGCTAGGTAAGTGCTCTATAACTGAGCTACACCCCTAGCCCCAAATAAGATGATCTTTGCTAAACTCTCCCTTGCCAGAGAGGGTGTATGGGGGAAGTAATGGCCATGATAGGCCAAATAATGAAATTTACAAATAAACAGATCAAGAACTGTAATACTCTTTAAAAATGTGCAATAGTAATGAGTAGACTGAGTGGTTAAAATCAACCATTCTCCATTTATTCATTTAATTGGATGGTTCCAGAGGGGACAAGGAAAAAATATCCTTCTGAGCTTTGCTGTAAGAGATAGTTCTTCAGATTCCCAGCACCCCCTATGGTAACCAATCTGTGGTAATTGCACAGGACTGCAGAAGGAAGGGAGGAAAAAGCGCAAGTTCTGAGACTTTTCATTATGCACTCGAAGATTTTATTTATGTTCATAGTAAGTATCAAGCAGAAGAAAGCTGTCAATCTGTCAAGACAGTTGGTCCTTAAATAAGAAGAGCTAATAGCTAGAACATACATCGATAACAAGGAAGTGTTTCTACTTGTGATTAGCATGCAATTGATTTTTATTAGATATTTATGAAATTAAGTATTGGTGTAATTAGCACATAAACCATCTGCACATGCGTGTTTCTGAAGTGTCTTGTATGTAATGACACATAAATCATTTATATTTGGGAATTTCTAAGGTGTTAGGCATGTCATTAGTACATAAATCATTTCTACCCTAGTGTTCTTAGATTGTTGTGTAATTAGCACATGGATTCTATGCAAATAATATGTTTCAAATTATATGTGGTGTAGTTAGCATGAAAATCATCAGTGAACAGAATTTTCTGAAGAGCTTATTTGGCAATGAATACAAATTTAATTTATAAATATGTCACATTTAATTTCATAAATATGTCTCTAGATATGTAAATTTGTTTCTAAAATGCCTTTGTAATTTGCATATATACCAATTGTCTATGTTTAAGTTGCTTGATTTGCAGTAATGGCTTGTTATTTTGTGAATGAACTTCTGCAGTGATTTATAATTTGCATGAAATCCCTTATAAATGGGTGTTTCTAGAGTGCTTGATTTATAATTAACATGAAAGCAATTTGTAGATAGGTTCTTAGTAAGTACTTGAAGAAAGTTCCTTTCAGAGACTCTCTTTGATCCTGTTTACATTCCTTAGCCAGCTTAATGGCATTTGTAGAAAGAACTGATCAGTGGCTGAATTTCTCTCACTGAGTGCAGAATGCACATCTCTATAGTCACTAATTTTCCTGAGAAGTTGCAGTTGGTTTGCCCCAGATCAAAAGCTGAGTGCTTTTATAGAGAGTCAGGTCAGACGGCAAAGTCTCTCTTTTTGAAATACAGGTGCCTCATGTGTTCCAGGAAACCACTGTGTCCTGTCTTGGTCCTAATTCTGGGGATCTGAAGAAAATGATGTCAGGCCGTACTAGTTTTGCCCAAATAAGAAGCCCGACTATTCCGGAAGGTAACTGCAAAGGACCCAGGAAAGGAAAGTAAATATCTGAGCACTTAGTGAATGCCAGACATCACCCCAATTGCTTTATGGAAGAAATAGAAATTAATTATAATAATGAAGAGGCAGGCATTATTGCTTCAGTTAAAATAATCAAACATACAAGAGGAAGAAACATCCAGTGTTTTTAAAAAATTAATAATGTGTCTGGGAAAACATTACCATGTTATAGGCCAAATAATAAAAAGACTATTACTAGGTAAATTCTGAGTTTGAATCCCCAAATAAATTAAAATTCTTCTAAGGATCTTGACAGAAAAATGAAAGATGAAACTGATCTTTTTACCTTCAAAAGATTCAGATTTCTTCTCTGCAATAAAATAAATGCCCCCCCAAAATGGAATAGTGAAAAAATAAAACCTGCAACCCAAGAATTGTATATCCAGTCAAACTATCACAAAATCCTCTGGCTATGGAGGATGGAGGTGCTAGTCAGCTTTCTGATACTGTCACAAAGATCTGAGGCAATAAACTTTCAAATAGGAAAGGGATATTTTGACTCATAGTTTTGGAGGTTCAACCAGTCCATGACTGATTGTCTCATTGTTTTGGTCCTGTAGGGACACATCACGATGTGAGTGTGCAGAGAGAATAGCAGAGAGAGAGAGAGAGAGAGAGAGAGAGACAGACAGACAGAGACAGAGACAGACAGACAGACAGACAGACACTGGGGTCCCACATCTCCTGTGAAGGCAGACCCCCAATGACCTAAAACTCCCCCTAGACTCCACCTCTTAAGGTTTTCTCCACCTCCCAATATGCCAAGCTGGGAATCCAGCCTTTCACACATGGGCCTATGGGAATCATTCCAGATCCAAACCATAGCAACGACTAAAAGGTGCTATTGGTTTCTTGGTTTGAAGCCAGCATGAGATTTCATCTCAATAACAGAGAGAACCGTGGGCTCAGAGCACAGTTCTGGGAGAGGAAGGAGCAGAGTACTCACGAGGGATGTTCTGAATGATCGACAGGCCCCAGCAGGAGCCAGTGGCAATTCTGGTGCAATCCAGCTGGATTTCCTGAGTGAGTCCAAACTCAATAATGATCTCACCTATTGTCCTCCGTCTTCCTGGGCTTCCACTCTTCCAGCTACTAGGAAGGAGGACATAAATGAAATGATCCCTTGGGGCTCCTCCAGATTTAGGAATGTTTCCCCTGTCGCAACAAAGACAAGCAGGTGACAGTTACTCAGCCTTGCCCAATCCCTAGTGCTGGGATTTCCATCTTCCCTTGTTCAAAAATCAGCTTGGGGTGTGCACATGGGCTAGCTGGGCTCTCTGCTGCCCCCTGCCATCGCCTAGAGCAGTGCACACACAGGCTGGCTTCCCGGGTGAGAAGCTGCAGTCAGCCAAGTTCAGCAGAGCCCTGGACATAGCAGCAATCACAACCAGAAGCCATGGAGCCAACACAGTCTGAGCACAGTGTGCCACTCAGGTGGGTGATCCTTTCCTGGCAGTACTCAGTCGATGGATAGCTGACAGGTATGCATGGAAGCAAGACCCATTTGTCTCCACCCCAGGCAGGGATGGCAGCCACTCAGGGCAGTGCCAGACAGGTTCTAAGAGAACTCAGTGGATAGATGTTCATGAACATTTTGCCTCTGCTCATCTGTTGGAAGACTTGCCCCTGGTGCTTAAAAGAGATGCAGCACAGAGGAAGAGTTTGAAGGAGAGAGGAGGTCAGAGGCCCTTGAAGGGACACAAAATGGCAATGACTTCAGGTCCATGACCACCGGATTGTGTTCTAAACTCCCTGCCATCCAGCTAACCCTGAACAGTGAGGGATTTCTGATCAGAGAGAACAGGGGGTATCAATCACAAAGGCAAGTGTTGACCTCAAAATAAGGTCATGCAGATTTCACCATGTTGGTGACTGGCACGAAGGACACGGTGGAGAAAGTCACGCCACGGTGTGGCGAAGGGACCAGATTCTGATGCTAGAAACTCACTGTGAATACCAGGTCCACTTCTGATTTTTAGTGTGACCTCTGGCTGATGTGATCACCTCCCTGACCCTCTGTCTCTTTTTCTGTACAACTAGGATAAGAGCATCCACCTCAGGGGTGCTGCACCCCAGATGGGTCTTCCCTCTGTGGGATGTTAGCCTCACTCCTCTTCCCTGGCTCTACTCCCTGGCTGAGGTGGTCCCTGGCTGAGCTCACTTGGAAACTTCTCTGCTGGATGTCTGAACACCTCCCCTCACTTGGCCCATGCTGGCCAGCTGGTGGGGCTCAGAGGGACCAGCTGGGGAAGGTGACTTCAGGGATTTCACATTTTCCATTAATCAGCAACCATGACCCCTACTCAGCAGCCCGTAGAGGGACAAGGTGATATTGCCACTCTCGTGTTACAGAGAACGTGACTTCAGAAGGCTGCAGGGGCACCCAGATCTGATTGCTTCTAAGACAGGTTTTGTCACCACTTACACCAACACAGCATAGGCCAAGTCAGGGAGGGACCTGCTGTTGGACTAAGAGGGAAAATACCTGCCAGGCCAGTCTCACGCCCTCGATCTTGCAACTCAGGCTGAGACGCTCTGATTGGTCTCAGTTTTCCTTCCTCCAGGCCCCTTTGTGTCTTCTCTCAAAGCCCTTGGCCTTCCCATCGCCTCCAGGAGCAGTGGAGATAGGCCAGGCTTGCTGGAGTAAGAAAGCAGCCCACTCAGCTCTCAGTGACAGAGACAGATGTTTTCTTCTTGCTTAGGCTACAAGTTCTTGTGGGCGCTAAGGTTCAGCAAGGCGTGGTTCATACTCAGACACAGGACAGCTGTGGGATTTGCAGTGCAAAATGGAAACTCTTGTTTAAAAATCACTAAGCATTTTTTTTCAGGGTGTACCGGGAATTAAACTCAGGGTTGTTCAACCACCGAGCCATATACCAGCCCTATTTTCTATTTTATTTAGAGACAGGGTCTCACTGAGTTGCTTAAGGCCTCACTTTTGCTGAGGCTGGCTTTGAACTTGCAATCCTCCTGCCTCAGCCTCTCAAGCCTCTGGGATGACAGGCATGTGCCACTGCACCCAGCTAAAAATCATTCAGCATTTGAACCTGGTGATAACAATGAAGCAGTCTTCTCAGTGTGGGACCATGTGTGACCACACAAGTCACCTTCCTGTGAGGCTGGAGGGGCTCAGGGGTGCAGGTTGATGCAGGCATCCCCACTGGGCTCTGCTGACATCCTAGCAGGGGTCCTGGGAGCCTCAAGTGCATGGTTGGCCAGCACTTCCAGTCATCCATTCCTGTCCCTGCGTCCCTCCTGCTCCAGGTAGAAGGGTGGGGCAGGCGGGTCTACACCCAGTCAGGCCCCTCCTGCTGGCCATGGCCTCCCCAGGGTGTGCCCCTCACCTCCTGCTCTCCCACTTCTCCAGCCAGAAGCCACCCACCCCAGAATACGGAGATGCAGATCCCAGTCAGGGGCGTGGTTGGTCCCGGGCTTCTTCTGCAGCCACCCTTTCCTGGCACTTCCCACGAGCCAGCTCATCCTGGCCTGCACAGTCACCACACCTGACTCCTATGCACACCTGGACCCCTGTCCTCTCATGCTTTTCTCTGAACGGTCACTAAAGGGGTCTTTATAAGCAACCCCTTCAAACCTTCCAGTGAGTGCCTGGTGGGGACAGGACAGTGTCTCCCCCAGAAAAGACCAGCAAAGTCCCCACCCTGGCCACCTGTGCAACTGGTCCTTTGCAGAGGTGAGAAGGTGTCCATCAGGAGGACGTCTTGCTGGAGCAGAGTGGGCCTCTGATCCAACAGGACTGGGGTCCAGACCCAGAGTCACAGAGGACGAGGAGGCCACCCATGACAGAGGCAGCCAGAGAGGTGCATCTGCAAAGCAAGGAGCGCCAGGCTCTGCTGGCCGCTAGCCCTTGTGGCCTGGGCCTTGGCCTCTCCAGTGTGCTGGTGGCACTCGGCCACCCTGACCTGCTTCCCACCTCTGGGTTTCACTCGCTCTTCCCTCTGCCTCAGCACCCGGAGTGAGATGGGCTCCTTCTCATCCTTCATGTCCCCACTGCTCCCTCCGGCTTTCCATCATCCCTGATCTGGCTTCTCACTTCTTCCATCAAAGCACCTTTTGCTTTCCTTCCTGACACTTTTCACTATTAGTGATGATTTTCATTGGCGATGTCTATGTTTTCTGTCTTTCCTACAGGCATGCAAGCTATGGGGTCCCATGATTCCCTACTTCCTGGTGCTCACACCCTCCCCTGAGTGTGGGCAGGTCCTGTGACGTGCCTCTAACTGATAGAATATGGCACAAGGGATGGGATGTCACTGTTTTTACGAAGTTTCATGAAGCCCCATCTGGCTGAGGCATCCCCTCGTGGGTCCACCAGCTGGAATCCCACAAACAGCCCCAGTGGCCTGGCCTGGCTCCCTGACAGAGCCCAGGGTGGGTCACTTGGCAGATCCCTCCACCTCTAAGGGGTCCCACCTGTGAACACCACGTGGTCACCAGGGCCAGTGTAAGTGGACAGCAGGCAGGACTCAACTGGAGGGCCAGCTCAGGAGCTCAAGTGGAAATGATGTGGTGGGCTTTGACCCTGCATGTGGTTACATGCACAGTGGGTCGTCTCTTGAGGACATGTAACACCTGAAGCCAGGCAAACACTGGATCACTTGCTGTCTTGGGTCGGGAATGGCAAGAGTGAGTCGCCCCTGTTCAGCTTAGATGCAGTTACTGTTTCCTGTATGCTGTTGATGTGCAGTTGTTGGAATCTGCAGATGCTGAACTAGGGTCTGCAGAGGGCAGACTCGTGCATGTGAGTGTGCATGTGTGAGTGAGACACTCATAGTGCAGAGGCCCCACCTGGGTATTGGATGTACACTTGTGCCCAGGATCAGGGACCATGCCAATGGCCTCTGCGTTTTATAGGACATCTTTCCCAAAGCTTGAATCATCCGTTTCCCATGACATCTGGGGTTCCTTCTGGTTCCATTTAGCCCATTCTGAACTCACACCTTCACAGTGAAGGTCAGGAGGTTGGTCACTGAATGAGTCAACAGACCCGCTGGGCAGTGCCTGGAGACCCTTAGCCCTGCCCCTGGATCCTGGGCAGGAAATGAGTGTAAGTGGGACCACAGGGTGACAGGAAGCCCAGAACTGAACCCCACAGCCCAGGTCCCATGGCTCTGGAGGAGCTATGAAAATGTCCAGCTGTGACTTCCCCTCCAAACAGGTGGACAGGATGGGAGGCCTCACCCCTCCTCCAAATCTCCCAGGGCCAGCTCTCTGTGGGGCTTCAGAGAGGTCTTGCCACCAGGGTTCTGGGGCAGATCCTAGGATTGTCCCAGGGCTGTTTCTGCTGCAGAACTTACTGGTCCCCTTTCTACAAGATCTGCAAAGGCTCCAAGGGTCTCCCATCAAGGGATCAGGATCTGCCACCAACTGCATCATGGAAATACTTGAAGTTTTCATAGCTTTTTGGATGATAGGAATGAGAACTGGGATGGACACGACCTGAAACAATTTCTCTGGGGAATCGAAGCAGATCTGGGGCATCGGGTGCCCGGCGTGATTGTTATAAGGACTTTAGGGACATGAGTCTGTCCTTAGCATAGGCAGCAGCTGGTGGAGGAGTGGGATGCTCAGCCTCCGAGGTAGTCATTGCAAAAGCAAAGCAAAACCAAAACCCCAAACAAAAGCAAAACAAAACAAACAAAACAAAAAAAACAAAGGAAAATGGAAAACAGACACCTTCAGATTTTTGCTGAAGTTACTGGGGGAAGTTTCTTCCAGTCGGGTTTTGCTTTTCCTCTATGGCTTCTGTGCTAACTAACCACCAGGGCCAAGGCCAGGCCAGTCCCAGAGCTGCCTCTCCAGGGAGGGGCCTCCCTGGGGGGCCTGGGGCTTTGGATCCACACAGAACCGCCTCCCTGAGTCTCGGGGTCATTGGCAAGGGCCCCTCCTGCTCTCCTCTCATTTCACGGAGATCTCTCTGTTTGGTAAACTGGATATTAAAAACAAATGTACCTCATTAGAAATAAAATATTTCCAACCAATTTGAAATAAAATAAAATGTAATTACTAATGATATTTAAATGTTGTAGATACTTTACTTTTTAAAAACCCCTTAATGTAAAATAAAGTATGGCTTTAATTTAGCCGGGGAGGCATTAAGGCCTGCTCCTGGCCAGGTCCTCCTCTGACCTCAGAATCTAGCCTAGGCTTCCAGAACCATTCCTGGCTGGGGAGACTGGATGAAATTCTTCTGAGGAAGAAGGGTGTGACTTCCAGGGATCCCTGGATCTCTAGGGATCACTGGCTGTTCCTTGAGACCCTGCCACAGGTGACAGTTTGTGCCCACGTCATGTGGACGGGTCCCTGCCCTGCTCTGCACCTTCGTCTCTAACGAGGACACTCCCCACCCCCTCCCACTCCCCATGCTGTTTCCTGTCCAACTCGGCTTTGTTTGATGGTTATAGGATTCAGGTTTATTTGGTGAGTTATAAAGTTGTAAAACATGTGAGAGCGTATTTGTGGCTTCCTCTAAGATGAAGTTTCTGCAATTAGCTCCTGGGGCCAAATGTGACTGGACAGGGATGGCAGGCAGGTGCCTGGTGGCTTTACTGGGGAGGATTGGGTGGCGCCTTGGGCTGCACTTCTGCAGCGACATCTGCAAGTGGGTGATGGTAGCTTTGGGGTTCTAGGCTGGAGAGCTGAGGGTTCAGCCTCCCAGTGGCTTCTGTTGCTCAAGTCTTCAGGCCCTGCACAGGGGCTAATACAGGGAGCCCTGCCGGGTGTCCCCAGATCTTGGGGTCCTGGCATTCACTGCAGTTGAAAGATAAGTTGGGGGAGACTCTTGTGTACTTGGTTCCCTTCAACAGACGGGCAGAGGTGACTTGCAGTGTAGGCAGGGGTCCCCGATACTCGGGGGACCCCGATCCTCTGTGATCTGCACACTGTGTGGCCCAGGGCACTTCACACTTAACCTGCTGTGTCTGGGTCCTAGGCTGCGGCGAATATCACACACTTGGTGACCAAAAGCAACAGACACATTCTGCCTCCATCCTGGAGGCCCTGGAGGCCCCGGAGTCCAACCTCAGAGCATGGCCAGTCCATACCACCTGGAGACTCTGAGGAGGACACTCCCATGACCCTTCCAGCTGCTGGTGTCCCCAAGTATTACTTGGCTTGTGGTGACCCCACTGTGGCCACTGCCCCATCTCCACCTGTGGTTCTTCCCTCTGCGTGTGCATCCCTGTGTCCGAATCTCCTCATGCTGGGAGGACCAGGGCCACTGCATGGGCCCCGCCCTGTCCTAGGGTGATGCTGCCTTAACAGATTCCATCAGCAAAGACCCCACTTCCCAATCAGGCCACCCTCCTAGGACCGGGGCTCAAACTGCCTTTTTGGGGAGGGGGGATTTGACCCCTGACACGTTCCAATTGAGCACTGGGCACCCAGAGTGGACCTAAGAGCAGGAGCAGGGACTGAGGCGGGCTCTGCCTGGAACCTGGGTCCTTGCTGCCTCTCTCTCTCTCTCTCTCTGATCGGCCTCTAGGCATCAGGGCCAGGGGCAGGGCTCCCAGCTTAAGGGGTCAGGCCCCTGGCAGGTGTTGCCCTCTGGGTCCTACTACAAGGTGCCTCTTGGCATCTTCCAAAGTCGAAGAGCCTGTGAATTAATCTTTATTTGGGTTATAGAGTCATTTATTCAACAGATACGTACTGAGTGTCTCCCCATCACCAACAAACCAAAGATGCTTGGTTCAAGGACCTAGCCTTCTAGGAGAGAGACAGGGAGAGAGAGAGAGAGAGAGAGAGAGAGGAGAGAGAGAGAGAGAGAGAGAGAGAGAGAGAGAAGAGAGAGGGAGAGGAGAGAGAGAGAGAGGGAGAGAGAGGAGAGGAGAGAGAGAGAGAGAGAGAGGGAGAGGGAGAGAGAGAGAGGAGAGGGAGAGAGGGAGGAGAGGGAGAGAGAGCAAGAAAAAAGGGAGAGAGAGAGGGAGAGGGAGAGAGGAAGAGAAAGAGGGAGAGGGGGGAGAGAGAGAGAGAGAGGAGAAAGGGAGAGGGAGAGAGAGAGAGAGGGAGTGAGAGAGGCAGAGGAACCAGTGGCCATGAAGCAAAATAAAAACATATGGCAGAATTGGGGACAGGGAGCATTGGGCTGTTGAGTGGGGTGTCAGGAAAGCCCTCCTTGAGGTGACAGCTGAGGGAGGCCTCGAGGAGCTGCAAAGGCCTGGAGGCTGCCATGCCAGGGAGGCTGTGGGTGGTGGGCTTGGAGGGAGCAGAGGAGTGATGGGATGTCATGTACATTTACCTTTTAGAAAAAACCTGGTGAATCACTCAAAAGATGGTGGAGTCTGGAAGTTGCTGAAGTCACCCTGGTGACCCAGATGGGGGTGGTACAGTTCAGGTGGCATGTGGCCTGGAATCTGAGCAGAAGATGGGAGTCCAGGGTGACTGCCAGGTTCTTCCAGAGACAGGGGGAGGTTGGCACTGTCCATACTTGGCACAGGGACAGTGGTGCCAGGGGACAGGTGGGGGAGCAGGCAGGAACCAGGGTTTCCACTTTGATCACATCAGGTTTGTGTGTCATTTAGATGTCAACGTGGAGATGAGGACCAGGCAGGTGGCAGGAGAGGCAAGAGTTCAAGGGAGTCTTGGGTTGCAGATGGATACTGGCTGGCAGCAACCACATATCCCTGAACATGTGAAGACCGAGCAGTCATGGGGAGGGAGTAAGGGGAGAAGGGATAGGCCCATCATGGTGGAGGTTCCTGTGAAGCGGCCCAGGCCTTCTTCTGCACACTAGGGAATCTGACATGGTTGAGGGAAGGGGCACAGCAGAGGGTGGTCTCACCTTCATGTCCACCTCACAGAACTAGCATCTGCCTCCCCTGAACATCCCTTTCCTACCGTGAGAACTGGAACCCCTCATTTCGTGGTGGGGAATCTGAGGCTGCTCACAGGGGACAAAGAGGACACTAGCAGTCTGGTGTCATATGTCTGTCCCCTCCCCTCACACCACACTGCTGCAAGAAACCACTCTTGCTTTAAGACTGTGTCCTGTGAAACACTTTCCCCGCTCAGGGGCTCCGGACCACCATGGAGTCTCCTTGAGTTCACTTTACAGATGGGAACCCTGAGGCTTGGAGACCTGTGGTCCCCTGGGCAAAGCCCCAGGGTGGGAGGTGGGGGGGGCTGGCATTGGAATCCGGAGCTGTCAGTCCTCGAAGCTGACATGACTCACGACGTGCCTGGCCCTCGCCCCCGCTGTTCCTTCAGTCAGCAACCCTGTTCCCTCTCCCTCCTCCTGCTTAGCAGGTGTCAGGTGCGCCCTTCCTTCCTGGGGACTCCTTCCCTGGCACCATCTCTGCCAGGCTCCTCTCCAGGTCTGGAAGCTTCCTCTCCTTGAAAGGATCCTGGTGACCGTGTGGGTTTCTCTCCTACCTTTTGCACTCTCGGTGCATAAAGTGGGGGGCTCAGCTGATCTCCTCAGGCTGCACCCCACCCCAGCAAGCACCTGGCACAGGGCAGGTGCCCAGAGCAGACATGTGTGCACAGATGCATGAACAATGCATAACACATGGCAAACAGGTAAATATGTCCTGTGTCAGAAATATATATTTATTTCTAAATTTAGAACAATAGCATTCACGGTTGCTCGGGACCTGTCTCCATGGCCCTCTCATGGTGAAACCATTGCTAGGGTGGGGCCAGTGCCTCCTGGTCCCTGGAGGGCAGGCCGGGGCTCTTAAACCCAGCTTTAAGAAAAGCGTATTGGGTAGAGAAAGATCTCTGCCAGGCTCATCCCTCCCCGCTTCAGGTTCCATCCAGTTTCCATCCTGACTGTGCCTCTCCCTGACCCTGAGGCCACCACCCAACACAGCCCCCATGACAATCTCCCTCTCCTTACCCTGTTTCATTTCCCCTCAAGCATTTAGAGTAATCACGGAACCTGTGGCAATTCCACCTGCTCGTTCTCCTTCTCCCACGTTGGATGTCAGCCCTACATGGGCAGGGACTAATTTGTCTTTCTTTTTTATTTTTGAGTACTGGGGATTGAACTCAGGGGCGCTCACCTGCTGAGCCACATCCCCAGCCCTGTTTCATATTTTATTTAGAGACAGGGTCTCACTGATTTGCTTAGGGCCTCGCCATTGCTGAGGCTGGCTTTGAATTCCCGATCTGCCTATCTCAGCCTTCAGAGCTGCTGGGATGACAGGCATGAGTCACTGGGCCCGAATAATTTGTTTTTCTTCTATGTCCTCAGAACCCAGCCCCATGGCTGGGCCTGGAGCAGGTGTTTTGCAAACACAGAAATGAATATGGAAGGAGGAGGTTTGTGGGCACCGACTACCACCAGCAGCAGACTAAGCCCTTGACCCACCTTCCCCTTTTAGATCCTAACAGCCACCCTTGGGTTGGGTAAACTGAGGCTCAGAGGCAGTAGGCACCTGAGTTGAACTAGGATTTAAGTCAGGCCAGGATGTCCACCTTCCTCACACCCAGTGGCCTTCTCCAGGGACCTGTCCAGTGAGCCCACCCCGGCCTCTCCTAGGTGGCCAACACACAGTTGAGTGGGTTGTCAACTGACCAAATGTCCACAAGACAGCCTCGTCCAAGGACATTTGGGTTGTGGTATTTTCTCAAGAGCATTTAGAAGGCACTGGTGTCTCGTAAGGACACTTCTTAGAAATACCTGTTTTCTTTCTCACTCTTCTGTAAACAGAGATCCATTCTCTCCCACTCTCCTGCAATTTTTTAAAGAATTAATTGCCCTTTTTATGGCTTTGGTGTGTTTGTGCTTGTGAGCCCCCTGGCACCCTTAATCACAACAGCAACATTCTCTATGAACAGAGGAAATTTGAACAGTCATTAAGCAGCAGCAAATGCGGAGCATATTAATGGGTAAACAGTAAGTTGGAGGAGAGAAATTTTTCTCTTGCAAAGTACGTATGAGGAGTTGATCAAAACCAAGACGTTGCCATAAATCTGAAAATTTTGGCAAATTACTGGGAGCTAGCACGTGAGAGCAAGTCAAAGGTGGCCTGGAAACAGCCCACCAGATTCAGAGGGCAGGCTGGGCCCAGTGGAGGGACGTGCAGCCCTGCTCTTGCCCAGCACTTGGCCACTCTTCCCTAGGCTTCCTCGGGTCTTGGAGCCAGGGTTTGGCTGGCTCTCCAGGTAGCCCAGGCCATGGCTGGATACGGAGCAGACCTGGATGCTGGGCTGAAGGGCGGGAGGCTCAGGCTGCAGTTTCGAGTGCATCCCGGGTTCTTCCCCTTCCTGTTGGACCATGGTCCTCCTGGGGCTGCTGACCGGGTGGCCTCCTCCTTCCTGGCCTCCCCACCTCCCTGCACCTGGCCATAGTCTGGCTCTGGTCTGTTTCCTTTGGCTTAGGCCGAAGATGGCTCTCTCTGTTCTGGGACTGAATTGTGCCCAGGGCTGGGGGACAGATGGCTTTGGGACTCTGTGAGTGTACCTGTGTGCACACGAGCATGCCCCCCACCAGGCATGTGCATGTGTGCAAGTGGGTGTGTGCACACATGTGTGCGTGTGATGATGGGAGTGTGCCTGGGACCTGTGCTCCTGTGCTGTGTGACACCTGCGGTGGACTCTCAAGTGTACTTGCCAGTGTCTGCCTGTGCCCACCTGTGTCCAGGCGCTGCAGCACCTGGGTGTGGGTGGTCACAGGCATGGGGCTGCTGGTGTCACTCAAGGCATTTGGTCACAAAGAGCACTTTTCCCTTCCCACTGGGAACAAGACCCAGCCGCGGGCAGGCAGGCCGGGCCCTCTCCATCTCTGCGCCTCTGCCCTTCCCTGTTCCTCTGTCCCTCCCAGTCCTTCCCCATCCCCGTCCCTCCCGGCTGGCTTTGGCCTGCCTCTGTTTCTCCCCTGATTCCTCTCCCTGGCTCTCAGCTTCAGATCACCTGCACACTGGTCCACTCTTCTTTCTGTTTCTCACTCATATTTCCGTCCCTCCCCACCCCTCTTATTTCCAGATGCCCTGTCTCTCTCCCTCCTTCCTCCTGTCCTCTGTGACTCCCCTGCACACACATGTGCACATACACACTGACACATGCACAGCCTCGTCCTGTGGAGTCTGGGATTGTCGGCGAGCAGGAAGTCAAGGAGGAGCACAGACACCTCTCTTTAGTCTCAGTCACAGATTCTGCGGGACTCGGGGTGACAAGGACGTAGGCTGCCCTGTCCCCTTCCAGCCAGGCTGCCCATCCTCAATCCAGGGCCTCCTCCTCCCTGCCTCCTGGGCCTGCCCTCTGCCGAGCAGGTGGCTGCTCACCGTCCACCCCTGGTGCCACTGGAGGCCAGGCTGCTGTGGTTAACCATTTATTATGAAGACAGTTATTTTCAATGTGTTCCACACGATTATTCGGCAAAGCTGCAATTTGGCACTTGTTCTGAGCTTGAAGGAATTGTTTCCTCAGAGGTGACCCTCGGTGGGAGATTGCATGTCACCGCGTGAGGAATGGCTGCAGCGGATGTGATGGGTAGGCTGTCTGCCTCCCCGACCTCAGTCACTTTCCCATGGCAGCCATGGAGACAGAAGGAGTTGAAACAAAGTGCTTATAATTTACTCTGGAAGGTGGTGGAATGGTAATGGGGTGCTGGACCCCAAGTGGGCGACCCCAGGTGCAGCCTTCAGGACTGGAGCTCCTGTTGGGGGTGACTTTGTGACAGGGACAGCCAGGCTGTGGGTGGTAACAGCCTGTGCAAGAGGGAAGGGGACAGAGCTGCCAGGCCAGGCAGGAAAGGGTCCCCTCGCATATGCCAGCTGTCTAAGGGACCTGCTGGGCTCTTTCACCAACACCCTCCCATCCAGCTGCCAATGGTCTCATCAGTGACACCCAGTCACTGGTGAGAGGGCAGACACAGTGCAGCCAGGTCACGAACCCAACCCTGATGCACAGCCCAGCCCTGCACCCCCTGTGACTTGACCCCGCTCTTGCACCTGGGTCCCCACCTGTGAGGCAGTAGCTTCAGCTCACAGGCCCCATTGAACATCCTGTGAGCCAAGACTGTAGAAAACCTGGAACAGGCCATGCGTAGCAAGCGCTGCGCAGGTGTCATTAGTGTTGCCACAAAGGCCGTCTTCATTTCATTGTATTTTTGCACCAGGGATTGAACTCAGGGGCATTCGACCATGGAGCCACCTCCCTAGCCCTATTTTGCATTTTATTTAGACACAGGGTCTCGCTGAGTGGCTCAGAGCCTTACTGTTGCTGAGGTTGGCTTTGACCTCACCATCCTCCTGCCTCAGCCTCCCAAGCCGCGTGTGCTGCTGTGCCCGGCCTGTCAATATTCTGTTTTGAAGGAAGCAAGACTCAGGGCTGGGCTGGGCTCAGTGGCAGAGAACCTGACTAGCATGCCTGAGGCCCTGGGCTCATCCCCAGCACAGAAAAAAATCAAAAAGTACCATAAAACACAGAAGACTCTGGTTTCCATCGGAGAAGTAAAAGTGTCAGGCCGCCGAGATCCCAGCATACCTGCTGCTGCACAGAGCTCTGGCCAGCTGGAACTGAGCAGGGACAGAGCCTCACATTCACCTGCTCCTGGGCCGGCCCTCACCTATCTCCTCCCTCCTTTCCTCTGCCCCTTAGCTCTCCTACGTCTCTGGACAATATGGCAGCCTGGTGATCCTGTCCACAGGCCCCTGGAGGCATGACCAGGTGGTGGAGCCAGGGCACAGACATGACAATGTCCAGTCATCCTGTCTCCTGGGCAGGTCACCCCCAACTCCAGGCCTCAGTTCCCTTCTGAATACATGCCAAATGGGTGCCTGGGAGCTGGGTCCTCCTGGCCCTGGAAACTGCCTCCTCCCTGGGACAGCGGGGAGGCCACGAGCCATTCACACTAACCCGCTGGAACAAAGGGCTTCCAACTGCAGAGTCAGAGTTGGCCTCACGGGGTTGGCGAGGTGGAGTCGAGGAGAGGAGTGCTCTCAGGGTGCGGCAGGAGCAGGGGCTTCCTGACCTCGTCCTTCCTGGCAAGACTGATTGTATCCAGCATCTGGACACCTCTGCCTTGTCTGTGCTGCACATGCACTTAAGAGTGGCCATAGGGTCACCTGTGGTGGACTGAGGTCAGGGCTCTGAAGTGTCTGCATCCTCCGGGATGCAGCAGAGCGGCCTCTCAGGGAAATGCGGGTGGTGGGTGTGACTTTCTCCATGATCTGCTTCTCTCTGGGGATGCGCCCCACCTCGCACCTCCTTCTGCCGGAATGCAGCTGAGCTCGGGCTGCACCTTCTGTGGTCCAGATCCTGTACCCAGGGATGCCACCTGCAGGTGGCTTCCAGCTGACCAGGGGAATGTCCTGTCAATGTCTCATCAATGTCACGAATCAGAACTTGTCTCGCTGTCCCCTCCAAGATGCGGGAGTGTAAGTAGCATGGAACTCTTGGCACCCTGCTGAGACTCCCTCCAACCCCAGGAGTAGAAGCCCCCAAACTCCCCCTACGGTTCTCCCTCTGCCCTAGTGTCCTGGTTCCAGTTCTCTCAGGAGCAGATTTGGACACAGGGACTCAAGAGCAAGACGTATTCAGGGGGAGGATCCCAGGAAGCCCCAAGAGAGGAGTGGGAGAGGCAGAACAGTGAGGCGGGGCAGGATATAGAGCCAGTGGTCGCCATGGATGATGGGGCCTTATCCTGCAGACACGTTCTAGGCAACTCTGTGGGGAGACCCCCTTGTCTGTTCCACCAAGCAGGGAGGGTCTGGGGTATTGATACTCCATTTCTTAAGGGTCCTTAGGGAGGAACTGTGTTGGGTTGGGGCAGGTGAATTCCCTGGTGCTTCTTGTCCTCCCTGTGGATCTCTAGAACCATTCCTAAGACTCAAGGACACCTGGGCTGGGTACCCGAGTCAATAACTCTCCAAAGGATGCTTGCCTCTTCCAAGAGAGTCACGGGGCATGCCTCCCTCCATCCATCTACCTCTTTGTTCATGAAACTTTCTAGGCTGTATTCAATGCTGCTGCCCCATGTTGGTATGCATCTCCCCCCATGATGTCATGCTTCACGTGGCCACATCTGACTGTCTGTGTGTCTGCCTACCCTGTCCTGTGTTCCAGCTGTGAGCTCTGTCAGACAAAGCCATGTCTGATCTGACTCTGTGTTCCCAGAATAAATGCTCAATGTCGACAACACAGTTCCATCTCCACAGAGGCCCATGGGAGACAACTAACTGTGTGACTCTGAGCTGCAAGCAAGACCCCCAAACCCTAGCAGGCAGCAGATGCCAGAGGCTGCCAGTTTTCCCAGAACTTGCCCCAGTGCTAACCCCACCCAGCCCAATTTCAGGAAGAAGAAAGGGGAGAAAGCCAGCCACACCCCTGTGAAGATGGAGGCCTTTGCTCACTGTGAGTGGGAACAGATGGATCTGAGGTCACCCTTGTCAAGACGTGCTGGGAAGTCAAAAGCTCCTTGGTGGATCTTGACAGTCAAACCTCAGCACGACTCTGGCTAGGTTTCCATCCTGCCATCACCTGTGATCATTGTGACAAGTTCCCTGTCATCTTCTGGGCCCTGATTTTCAAAGGCAGCCACTGGTCTGTGGGTATGAGATAGGAAGGGAGGCCCACACCCAGGAGGGCATGAGTGAGAGTCTCAGGGTACAGCACCTTGGTTATCATGCCCAATACATGGGCAGCAGTCACTTCCTGTGGAGACAGGAAGTGGAGAGGAGGGTACAGGGGAGCCATTTTTATTTTTTCCCAGAGCAGGGTGGCTGTGGTTTCATTGCAGTTCTTGCTGCTCCCCATTCTGAAATGTTAAGAAGGGAGAATGTGTTACACCATTCTAAGTATCTCTCCAGTTCTCATTTAATTCTTGCAGCAGACCAAGGGGAGCTACTGTGTTTATCCTCATTGTACAGATCAGGAAACTGAGGCGTGAAGAAATAAGGTAACTCACTCAAGGCCAGTCCACCAGGGTGTTGAGGACTGGGTCCTTGGTCTTGCTTGATATTTTTTCAACTTCTACAATGGAAAGGAAATTGGCTGGTTCCTGGATCTGGTCATGCTGGAGAGAACTGTGCTGTCCCTTGTTATGGGGTGGGCATCCAAGAAACATGGCCTTCTCTTTCCCCTTTTCCCTTCTTGCCTGTTCTACTCACCTTCAACATCTGTGGAATGGGAAATGTGTTACTCAACTTCCAATGACTATAAAAAAATGCCTGAGCATAATTCAGAAAAAGGTTTATTTGGGCTTATAGCTTGGAGGTTCCAATCCATGACTGATTAGCTTCATAACTATGGGCCTGTGGTGAAGTAGTGCATCTGTTGGGAGCTCATGGCAGAGAAAACCATTCCCCTCCTAGCCAGGAGATGAAGAGGAAGAGACCAGGGTCCCTGTGCCAGGCACAGCACTTGGCTTGGGGTAGGGCACTCTGTGTCCTAAGCCCAGAGGCAGCAGGGGGCTGAGTGACCCTGGTGGCACAATTGGCTGAGGGAATGAACACAGATTCCCTTCCTTGCTGTGTCCTTCAGCTTTTTGTAGCTGTGACAAAAACACCTGACAAGAGCAACTTAGAGGAAGGAAGATTTATGTGGGCTCACAGTTTCAGAGGTTCAGTCCACAGTTGGCCAATGCCATGGCTCTGGGACTGAGGTGAGTGGAATGTCATGGGAGAGGTTGTGGAGGAGGGAGGACTGTCAGCTCACGGCAGCCAGGAGGGGGGTGGACAGAAGACAAACCTGTAAATGCAAGGCACACCCCCGGTGACCTACTTCCTCTAGCGAGTTCCTGCCTCCCCGTCTATCCAGCTGTCCTTGGATCACTTCAATGATGAGGTCGGGGTCTTCATGATCTGAACCTTGCTTCACTGGGGGACCACGCTTCCCTCACGTGAGATCGGGGGGACATTCCAGACCCAAACCATCATATTTAGGAAGGTCCAGTTCAGGAGTCCTAAATTTGTGGGAGCTTCAGATTGTCTTGTAGATCTTGCTGCCACAGAGTACTGGGCCTGCCCCAGGAGGGTCTCAGTCCACGGGTCTGGGGAGCCCAGGAATATGCCCTTCTGCAAGGCCCCAGGTACCAGTCTTGGGATCACACTGTGAGATCCACCAGTCTTAGCAGCAAGCTTGCTGGTTCTCCATCTTGGCTGCACATTGAAATCATCTGCAGGAATTTAAGACAACTCTGGTCTCAGGCTCCTTCCCCAGAGATGCTGATGTAATTGATCCGGGCCTGGCTGGCACCATCTGGGTTTTTAAAAGCTTCCAACATGCATGGACTGCACTCTCCACACAGTCAGAGAACCCCTGTCTGGGCATTCGGTTTTTGTCTCCTGACCTTGACTTTCTCTGTGGCTTCCTCTGTCCCCACCTCCCAAACTCCCCAAAGTCAGCTCTCCTGGGTGCTGCAGTTTTTGCAGGTAAACTTCTCCTCTGGCAGCTTCCTGGAGATTTCATGCTTGTGCCCTGCCACTGGGAGCCCCCCACCCCCACCCTCGCCCACCCCATACACTGTGGTGTCTATTAAGAGAAGATGCTAAACTGTTTCCAACAGGCCTTGAAGCTGATGCTCTGCAGAATGGACTCAGAAGGGCCTATTTCTTTGCATGCTGAGAGCGCCAGTGAATTAAACCTGAATGGAAGCCTGCAGAGAGTGGGAGTCGGGGCTGGGGGGACTTGGTAGCTAAATCAAGAGTTATAAACTCACCACGTCATTTTTCATTATTGGGTACATTGGAAAGATATTTTCCTCTTCAAATGCAGTTGGAAATCCATTTGGTCAAAAGTCAATTGGAAACCTCATCACGATGCCCATGAAAGCTCACAGGCTCTGTCAGGGGAGGAAGAATGGCCCAGGTCCCCTGCAGAAGTCGAGGCAACGGGGCCAGGAAGGATGTGGGACGGGCTGCCTGGGGCCGTGGCTGGGTGATTTTTCAAAAACGCTGCCTGTGGTCCACATTTTTACATGGGCCTGAGTCTACAGGGGTTTAAGGTGTGGATTTGGGGGCGAGGCCATGGGTCTCCTCTGGTTTCAAGGAAGAAAGTCATGCAAGTTCCATATGCTCTGCCTCAGCCACGTGAGGTCTTTGGTGTGACTCCATCTCAAGGAGCAGATAGAAATGAAGAGCCAGACCTGATCTCCTTTCACTGGCCAAGACAGACTCCAGCAGGGAACAGAGGGTCCAAGAATGTGCCACCAGTGGTGGCTTTTGAATTGGTGGTTCTGTTTCTAATAGTTTCAGAGAGGGCAAACCCTGGGTTGTGAGCAAGACTCCAGTCTGAGCTAGTGTGACTTCAGAAGTGTCTGTGCCTCTCTGAAATGTATTTATTTTACTTTTGTTTGTTTTTTAATGGGAGGATCAGGGCTTGGCTGTAAGGAGTCTTGGAGAAAATGCAGGTACCTGGTACCTGGTACTTGCAAGTGTAGGGTCAGCGCATGGGAACCCTCCCTCAGTCAGGGAGGATTATGGTGGAGGGGAAAAAGGAAGGAGGATGAGAGAGAGAGAGAGAGAGAGAGAGAGAGAGAGAGAGAGAGAGAGAGAGAGGCATAGGGAAGGCTGCAGGAGGGGGCTGTGTGCCTCGTGAGCTGAGCAGGGTTCAACTCCTGTCTCTAAATCTGGGTTCCAACCACACTGGCATCTTTCTGGCTCCCCCTGCCCCAGGACCTTTGCACAAGCCATGCTGGCTGCCTGGAACATGCCCTCTCCTCCCCTCCCCTGGCCTATTTGTCTTCCTTTGGGTCTCAGTGCCAGCACCAGCACCTGGGGGGCATTACCTGACTCCAGGCCATGCCAAGTCCCCTTTCATGACACCACAGTCAAGGTCCCCATCACTTGTGCTCCTGTCGAGGGTGCAGTTTGACACTGACCCCCTTAGGTACTGTTCCCCTCCCCACCAGACCGAGTCCCAGGGCAGGGACCAGCACACAGAGAGCACTTAATAAATATTGGTTTCATTATTCAACTGCTGTACTGTCCTCAGGTCCTGCCACCTTTAACATACCAACCAACACATGACAGAGTGGTTGACAAGTCCCCATGGGGCACCTATGCTCTTATTTAATTCCCATAACCATTCTATGACTCACAGTTTATTTTTGGCTGTATACTACTGGAAACAGAGGACCAGAGAAGGTAAAAGGTTTGCCTGAGGTCACACAGCAGTGATCCAGGGAATGAGCAGCCAGGACTAGAATCCAGACATCCCTCATGCTCCACCTGAGCATGGGAGCTTGGCGCTCAGTCACAGGGTCCCAGGGACTCCAGGGACTTGCTGGGTCTGGGGTCAGGTTTGGATGCAACTGCATCAGGCAGTGGAGAGGCCTGGAGGTGGCATCGGGAACATGTTGTAGGGGGCACCCTGACACCCGGATGGCTCAGGCAAAGTGGCCAGCCAGCCTGGGCAGCCTTGGGTAAGTCCCTCTCCATAGCCTCAGTGTCCTCATCTATAGCATGGAAAAACTGTCCTCCTTGAGGGTCCGAATGTTAGCGGTTGTCTCAAGCCTGCTTCCAGGTGGGGTACTGGGAGTAGAGTACAGGATCTGGGGAAAGACGAGATCAGAGGGAAAGAGAGGCAACCAGGCTGAGAGGTCAGGACTCTGGACCCAGCTTCTAGACTCAGTTGACCACAGCAGTTCACTGAGAATGGTCCTAAGCATGAGGGCAGGAGCAATGGCAACCTCTTTGCTGCGTGCAGCTCCTCCCTGTGTTCCTTGCTCAGAACGCCAAATCTCATGGACTCCCCACCATGTTTTCAGAGGTGCAGATCATTGTACCCTTCTTACATATAAGGGAACTGAGGCTCAGACACATCACAGACCTGCTGGTCTTAGTGTTGTGCTCTGTCATCAGCCTGGTGACTGACTGGTCCTTTGATACTGAGAAATGAAGATGATTGAAGCCGGGGACTCAGTGAGAGTCGTCTTCTCTGTGACTCCCACCCAGAAGGGGCCTCCTCTGGGCTCTGCAGTTTGAGATCCACCTGATGGAGTAATAGGACTTCTTATGAACCGTCCTGGGCACCCACTGTCTGCTGGACCCACAGCCCTGGAGGGCAGGCTGGGCGGCAGGGATCTCTGTGCTCCACAAGCCCTGGGAGGGTGGTGGGGTTCCCTGCACCTCACTCACTCTGCCAAGATGACTGCACGGCGCCTGCCCTTGGAGAGCTGGACTGAGTCTGAGAGGCTGACCTGGGATGTGGCCACGCCTGACCAGATGCCTGACCCATGCTGGTGGCTGTGCGGCTCCAACCCCAGACTCCACCTTCCCTGGCCCTCTCCTCCCCCGAGTCCCCGCCACTTCTGATAAGGACACATCACTGGGTTTGCGACCCACCCTGATCCAGCATGCCCTCCTCCTAGTTTACTCCCAAAGACCCTCTTTTTGAATAAGTTCAAATTCAGGGGCTCTGGGCAGAGATGACTTCTGGCGAGGGGGTGACACTGTTCAACCCACCATGTTGGGGATATAATCTGCATTCTGAGAGTAAGTCAGCAGCGCCCGGAATCTTCTGCGGGGTTCACTGCTGATCAGAGCAGGGGTCATTGTCACCTGGACGAGGCTGCAACTCTAAGTGACTGTACCTGTCACCTTGCTTCATCTGCAGAGTGACTCTGCTGCAAAAGTGACTCAGCAACTCGACCCCCATTTTACAGATGACTGTGGCATGCCCGAGGTCCCCCAGCCTGGGATGGGGCTGGAGAAGCATGGACCAAGGCCCTGGCATCGGGTTTGCGCCATGGGGGGCCCGCTGGGCCAGGCAGGTGGTCACTTGTTGGGTAGTGCACAGGGGCCAGGCCCTGTCTGGATATGGAGGTCAGGAATCATGTCCTGGGGTGGGACCATGGCCACCTGGTGGGCAGGTGGCCCTCCAGGCCTGGCTCCTGTCCCCACCACCTCGGCCAGGCACAAGGCAGCCTGCAAGTAAACAGCGTCTGAAACCCTATTCTCATTAGGCTGATTTATGAATAAATTACCATATTCAATGGCCTTATTTTTACTGCTCCTTAACAGGCCCATGATAGGATGATAGTTACGGGATTTTAAGTGGCTAAAGGCAGCTGGGGCGTCAAAAGCAGTTTTTACGAATCTGTTTATGGCAGGGAAGGTGAGGGGGGCATGGAGGGACATTGAAATGTTGAAATCACACTTTGGGAATAAAAGGTTTAATTGTTGAGTATTTATTAGGAGGAGAGGTTTGCGATCTGAAAAACGACAAAACTCGGAAAAACAAAAGGAATGAATTAGACTTCCTGGGCGCCCTGCCCTTCAGGGAGCCTGTGAGCAGAGAGCGCGGGTGAGCCAGGAGGGCAGCAGGGACCCAGGAGAGGGGCCAGGCTCTGACCGACCTGGACTGGGTCCTCCACTTGGCTCCTGCCACCCCACAGGCAGGGAGCCTGGCCCCGCACTTCCTGGGAAGACCTTCCCTAGCCTCTTGGCGGAGAGACCCCAAGCTGGGCTCCAGAACGGATTCCTGGAAGAGCTGAGTCTAGCGCTGTCACACAATGGACATCTTTCACCTGATCCATCTAGCCCAGCTCCCAGCTGCGCCACGTGGACATTTTTTCATTCAGCCCTTGCAGGGGTGTTAGGAGCTGCATTGAGCGCTTGCTGTATGCTTTCTTCCGGCAGGTGACTTCACGGGCTCACTTGGATGAGCCCGTGGGGTGGGTTACTATTGTTCCATGTCCGCTTTGTGGAGGTGGAAACTGAGGCACAGAGAGGTCAAGTAATGTTTTTCAAAGCCACACAGGGCTCAGCCCCGCATACCTGTGGGGCGCCCACATTGTGTCCTGCTTCTGGGATTTCTTCCCTCTCCTGGAACCCTCAGCAGGTGCTCGGGCTGGGCTTCAGGGCTCCAAGTTGGGGAAGGAAGGGAATCTCAGAGAGGGCAAACCACCTGCCTGGGGCCTCAGAGCGTGAGTTCCAAGCGGGCAGCTGACTTGCCCCGAAATGGGACTCCTGGGGGAGCAGGTGGAGAGACCGTGTGGTGGGGCTCAACGGAGGACACGCCCCAGCTCTGTAGGCGCCGGCTGCAGGTCTCTGTGCGGCCAGCCCTGCTCACCAGCCCATGCCCCAGCCCACCCATCTTGCACTCGGGTTTAGTACGCAGCCCGCGGGAAACAAACATACTCAGCCTGACAGTGGGGATAAATATCTCAGCGATGTTGATTAGCATTTGATCCCAGCTGGGGCCCTGGGAGCTGGAGTACTGGAATGTCCTTGCAGTTATTAATGCTGAATAGTTTGATTAGATCAGTGACTGAGCCTGCTGCTCCTGGTGAGATAAACCCTCCTGCAGACCAGGGAGGGCGAGGGAGTACCGTGCATCCAGTGAGGTCAGATTCCCAGGGCCCACACCTAGAGGCTCCCGCACCCTCCTGTGGCTTAATGGCACCTGGGGGGGATTCAGACCCTGATCCTTTATTGTCTAACACACAGAAACTTCCCAGATCTTCCTTCCTGTCGCCCTTGTCCTAGCAGCCCTGGGGGGGCAGCACCGTCATCATTCCCATTTCAAGATGCCTTGACTGAGACATAGAGTCACGCCCTCACCCCTGGTCACATACTGCTTGCGGCCCAGGGTGCTATTCCCAGGCACCCTGCCATGCTGGGTGACTTGTCCTGATCCAGACCCTTTCCTTCGGGGCTTCTCTTTTATTCTCCTTTGACAGAAGTGTCCCTGTGTCCCACGCCTCCCTGGGGCTCACTAACAAGCTCTAACAAAGAGAAAGACAGAAAGAGGGGCCCAGGCTCAGCAGCCACCCACCAACAACCACAAGGGGTGACTGAGCCTGTGGCCAAATCTGGGAAATGCTGCTTTGGGAGGGACCCAGACACTTGCTCAAGGTCTTGGTGCAGGCAGGTCACTGAGCAAAAACTTAAAAAAATTCATCTTTGGACCACCTGCCATCTCAGTTGGTTCAATCCAACTCAGTTCAAAACCCGCTCAGCAAACAGCTTTAGCGTGACTGTCAAGGGGCTTATCGTGGTGCCAACACAGAGAATCTCAAATGCCAGACAAATGTATCAAAATTTTATGATTTTTTTATTGGGGGGGGTTATTCCTTTAGTTATATTTCTTTTCCCTCAGACGCTTTATCCCAGAAAGGGTTACAATCCCCAAGAAGTGAGTACAAAGAACTAATATTAGCAGGTTGGGGACTCTGTAAATATTCATTGTAATCTGTGACTTGGTGAGCATCGGATTCTGCCCTCCCAAAATCTGCACATTTATAAATTGTGAATTCTTAAATATTTACAAATTCACACAATCATCATTGACAAAATATTTCTTCTGAGAGCTCCACACAGCCTCTGTCTGGTTTTGTGAAATTCTGATCAAATCTCATGTAAACTTCCTTGGTGATAGGCAGAGAGGAATGCAGCTCAGAAATCACCATCAGATCCCCTGGATTCTAATGGGTCTGTTGCTGATTTTACAAGAAGAACAAGCAGCTGAACTGGGCAACTCTGTTATGTGGTGGGTGGCCAGATGTTCTCAACAACTGTACATGTATTTATAGCAACCTGTCTTAGAAAGTGTCAGAAACCGGTCCTCCATCAGGAGGAGGGATGGCAGCCTGTGGTGGGAAGAGATCTGGTAGCAGGACAGGTGGGGTTTGAATCCAGGGGACCTCTGAGTTCTTATTTCCTTTTTCTTTTTGTTTTTCGTGCTAGGGATTGAACCCAGGGGTGCTTAACCACTAAGCCACATCCCCAGCCCTTTTTGCTTTTTAATTTTGAGACAGGGTCTTGCTAAGTTGCTTAGGGCCTGGCTCAGTTGCTGAGGCTGGCTTCTAACTTGCAATCCTCCTGCCTCAGCATCCTGAGCCACTGGGATGACAGGTGTGAGCCACTGCACCTGGCTATACCTGTGTGATCTTTACAGGTTTCCAGACCTCTTTGAGCCTCAGTTTCTTAGTTTTGAATTTGGGATAATACAAGCCATGGTAGTGGCTGTGATTGAAGTCCACAGTCAGGGTCTGCAGTTCCACACATTCTGGTTTTATGAATACTCTGAATGGCAACTAATTCCGGCTTGATCAGGTTCTCGGTTTTGAATTTTTACAGCAGAGGGACACTTTTCACGTATTTCTACTTGAAGTCACTTTGGAGAGACATCTGTGTGTGGTTTTACTCTTTGTGTCCCCAGGAAAACCATGTGCTGCCCACACGCACGCTTACGTCACCCAGAGGGTCCACCTTCTCAGGGAAGGACTTCTGTCACCCATGACTGTTTGCAAAGGACAAGAAACAACATGCCTTCTCCATCTGGGGACAGCATACCACCCTGGGCAAGAGGAGTGTGACCCTGATGAAGTGGGATGACCTTTGACCTGTGGATCCGGGCTGGTTGGGAATACCATGAGCCATAGACGGACAGGTCCCTCGTGGGTGATGGGGACAGGATGTCCTTCTGGGGCTCGGCTTGGGTGGATGGGAACTGACTGATTTATTGCATCGGTGGCTGTGGTTTTGGTTCAACGCTCACGTGGGGCTCCTGGCAGGGTGGGTTCAGAGGCTAACTAGACCCTGCGATTTCCTGGCTTAAAACATTCTAGCAGTCTGCAAAACTCTTCTCCAACTTCTTCTCTGGCTCCTATTTTCTGAACAAACCCTGTTTGTTCCTACCTCAGGGACCTTGCCCTGGTTATCCCTCTGCCTTAATGCCCTTCTTCCCTCCAAGGTCTCTACAGGTTTGCCTCCTTCTGTTCACCCAGGTCCTGTGAATGGTCATCTCCTGAGAAATCCCCTCCTGCCCTATATCTCTAGTTATCATCCCCCACCAATTCTATTTCTCTTACCCCTATTTAATTTGCTTCTTAGCAATTACTAATGCAAGCAATCTGTTTTTTTTCCCCTTTTTCCCAACCTGTCCACAAAGGCAGAATCTTGGTTGTTTTAACCACTGCTGGTTCTCTCCAGCTTAGAGTAGAAACTGGCATATATTAGATGTTCAATAAAGATGTGTTGGATTTAACAGATGAATTGCAGTGTAGCTGCAAATGAGACATGCAGGATTCAAAGAGGTCGTATAGGCCAAGTCTAGGCTTCACCACCCAATAGCTTTGTGATCTTCCACAACTTAAACCCAATGAGCCTCGTTTGTTCAAAAACAAACAAAAAAAGAGATGTAGTAGTAGGATTCACCTTCTTGGTTCCATTGTGAGACTTCCGAGGACCTAGCCTAGTACCCAGCATGGGGGGAGCCATATGGCTGGGCACTCCACTCCCTACTCAAAGTTAATACTATTTAATTAATGGAGACCTAGATTTGGGCATTCAGAGTGTAAGGGCTTAAGGATGGCCTTCATTTGAAATCCCCAACCTTCCCCTTCCTATCAGGCTTCCAGTACCTTCCAAATCTGATTGGGGTGGAAATCCTGGCCTATTTGAAAAACATGCTTGCAAGTGGATAGAGGCAGTATGTTCTCACAGATACAACTGAAGGCAGAGAGATGTCACTAGGGAAGACACCGAGGACTGGAGAGAGGGTAGGCCAAATGCTGGGTGTGGGGAGGCAGGCCTGTAATCCCAGCTGCTCAGGAGGCCAAGGTTAGAGGATCCCAAGTTTGAGGCCAGCCTCTGCAATTTAGCAAGATCCTATCTCAAGATGAAATTAAAAAGGCTACAGACACAGCTCAGTGGTAGAGCATTTGTCTGGGATGTGTGAGGATCTGGGGTTTGTCTCCAGCACAGCAAATTAAAAGAGACAGAGACAAACATATTGCTGAGCAGAAAGTTTTGCCATCCACGTGAACTTTCCCAGCTGCAGACAAAGCCTGCAAGCCCTTGAACTGTGTTGAAACATGTTAAAATATGCATGTGGGGAGCAGGTACATATGTAATTCCACACCTGTGGGCTTTCCAAAGCCCCTTTTGGTCAAAATTAAAGAAAAATAAAATAAATTTGATTTGCCTGTTCCTAAACTTCTGTGATTTCAGCATCTGCTGAAATTTGACAGGGATTATCTCTTTTGTCTCCTGTTTCCTTTATGTTTCCTCCCCCGTCCAACCCCAGAAATGGTGTGAGAAGTGTTTTTAAGAGTTCCAGCTGACATGTGTACACACGCCGTCGCAGCTGGGAGCACGCGGCTTGGGCACTAACTTGTTACACAGGAGCTAGATTACAATCATAAATAAATGATTTGCTGTCTCCTTGCATTCAGACTGATAACTTTTAAAATGTGCCTGTCATCGTGAAATCAGATTTAGTCAAATGCTGTGTAACTGCAAAAATATCCTATCCGTACCTTTTTATTCTCCTTAAAATGGACAGTTAAGTTGGATTTTCAAATTTGAAGTGCGTATGTTTTTCAAATACCCAGAGGCTGTCTATTTATTCATTTCTAAAGCAAGTCACTAATGTTTATCATTGCCACACACACAGAAATATTACAATTCTTAAGGGGGAACCTTACAAACTCAGTGCAGGAGAAATGTGCTTTATCATCTCAGAATGAAACCAATTACTCAACTGATTTGCAATATATTTACATGTCAGCATTTGATTTCCAACTGATTTATAACCCCACAAGACTGTGTCTCAAGGTTTATTTAGAAAGCAGAAGTGGAGGTGGGAAAGGCTGAGCTCCCTCCCTGGGCTGCAGTCTGAGACTTCCAAATTGAGTCTCTTAGTTCAGCTTCACCTTCAGAGAATGCAGCACCCCTGTGTGTGGGCACAGAGAGGGACCCCGAAGGACAGCCTCTCACCAGGAAGAGACCCTGGACTCCTCTGAGCATCAGGGATCGACCTGGAGAGGTGAAGTCACTGGCTTGCATTCTGGGCTTGTTGACGTAACTCTAATGGCTGACACCATGTCTGGACTCAGGAAGTATTGGAACTGACAGTGAGGAGTCTATTGGCGTTTATTGCTTCATCGGACCAACTTTTTATTCATCAATCTATTCTTCCAGTTACCTCTCTAACTGTCCCTCTATCCTCCCAACAGTCCATCCTCCATTTTTCCCTCCTCAAAACCATCTATTCATCCATCTATCCATTTTCTCATTCACGAATCCACAAATCCACCTACCTATCTACCCATCCAAATACCAAACTATGCATCCATGCATCCATTCATTTCCCACCCACCTGTCTATCTACCAATTCATTCAGTGAACTATCCATCTGAATACCCATCCATCCATCCATCCATCCATCCATCCATCCATTTTATCATCTGCCTACCCACCTTTCCACCTACAAATCCATCTCTGTATCCACCCATCAACTACCAATGCATACATCCATCCATGCACCCATCCATTCATCCATACATACATCCATGCACCCATCCATTCATCCATACATACATCCATGCACCCATCCATCTACTCATCCATCCATTCATCCAACTATCCATCTACCTACCCATCCATCCATTTGTTTTCCCATCCACCCATTCACCCATCCACCTATCCCCCATCCACCCATCCATCCATCTATCCATCCACCCATCCATCCGTCCACCCACCCATCCATCCACTCATCCATCCATCCATTCGACACACAGCAATATAAGCCTTTGGCTTGAGTGCTAGGAATGTAGAAATAAACAAGAAACTGATCTGGCATTGATGCCAAGTGATACAGGGCATGCCCAGTCCATTGTGAAGCTCAATTTACTTAATGCATAAAATAGTACCTAACAAACTTCCCTCATCCCTCAAATGTAGTATGTGTGTGGACTGTGTAGCTGGTCAGGGCATGGCTGCTGCTCAGCCCACTTCCTCTAGCTGGGAGCCACAGGCAAACAACTTAATCTCACTGACCCTTAGTCTCTTCATCCATAAGATGAGATAATAAGAATACTACTGGTTCTCCAGCAGGGATGGGGAGAACTGGATGTGATAACCTGAGGATCCAAGGAAGGCCAAGGAGAGGTGGGGGTGGGGAGGGAGCATGGTGGGGGAAGGAGGCACATCTGTTGAAATAGACCTCAGGGCTAGAACAGGAGCTTCTGCTTTGTCTTGAAGGGAGCAGGAAGTCACTGGAAGGATTTCATCAAGTCTCCGGCCCCATCTAATTGGACACTTTGCAAGCTCTGCCAAACAGAGAACAAATGTGAAGACAGAGGGGGCAAGAGCTGAGAAATGTCTGGAGGGGCAGGGGGAAGGGCTTAGTGTGATAAAGTGGGGCTGGAGAAGGGGTGGGGCCAAGAGATGGGTTTTTAAGTGGTCAGCTGGAATTTGAGACCAATGGGAGACAAGGAGAGAGAAGGAAGGTTTCTCAGCATCTCCAGGAGCGCCCTATCAGAGGCAAAATCCCTGAGACTGGGATGGATTTTCCATTGCTTGTATCTGCTCATGTCATGTTGAGGTCCTCAGAATACATTTGCATACATTTATGCTGCAAGTAGCCGAAAGGAGCATCTTTCTCTAATGTGAACTCACATCCAGTGTGGTTCCTCTGCTGAGCAGAGTTAGGAGCCAGGGACTTCCTGAATGAACACATCACTACCTCTCCAGGTCTTGGAGATGCCCCCCCCCGGGGTGTCTAACTCTAAGACATTGAGGGGTGAATGAGCTGACAAAAGTCTTTGTCCCCTTATAATCGGTGTACAAATTAGGACAATTCATGTTGCCAGTAACTGGAAACCTGACTCAAATTAGCATAAAAAGAAAGAGTCTTGACTCATGGAACAGAAAAGTTGGAGGTTTCCCCTGTCTTCCAGCAGCTCCAAGATGTCACTCATTAGGACAAGTTATTTTCTTTCATCTGTCTTCTGGATGTCAGCCTGATCCCAAGTCTGGTTCTCTTGGTGGCCACCTGGGTCTCTGTTCAGCTAACCACCACCTGCTTTCCACCCAGCCTGGACGAAGGAGTGTCTTAATCTGGGCACTGCCCCCAAAAACCCAAAATCCATTGTGATTGGCCAGCTCAGTTCCATATTCACCTTCTAACCAATCATTGTGGTCAGGGTCGGGGACATGCTAATAGACTCCTCCAGGGTCACAGGCTCCAGACTTTCATCATGGAAGCCAGTGCCTCCACATGCACTCACCAGGGCTTTCTGTTTTCTCTGTTACCAACGAAAGAGAAATAGCTTCAAAACCAGGCATGGTCTTGGGGAAAATGTCCTGCTTCTCCACAAAGGGAATGGGAAAAGCAAAGCCATAATCAGTACTTGACTGAGAAAATTTCAAGGGACAAGGACTAAGGAGGAAGTCAAGGTGCTCAGCTGACTCCCAGGACTCTCCTATCCTGTGTGTCCACTTGGTGGCCCAGCTTAGACCACCTGGGAGCCCTACTGACCACAAGTATGAGCCATCCTGTGTTGGAGACTAGATGCTTTAGGCCGGAGGACCCAGGGCTCACAGGAGGGTGGGTGAGAGTCTCCAAGTTGGATGTATTAGACAGGATAGGTCAGGTTCAGTTTCAGTGACAAAATCTCCCCACATCTTAGTGACCTAACAAAGTCAATACTTATTTTTGGTCCTTACAAAGTTCATGGTGAGTTTGGGTGACTCCAGGGAAGCTGTCCTTTGCACTGTAAGTCAACAATGTGGGGACCCTCAGTCTTACACGTGTGCCTCCATGACAGGGAAAGAAAGAGGATGTACCTCAGATGTTCATAAGTGACCTACAACCCATCTGCTCATGGGACCATCTTGACTTGAGGTAATCCTCCCTCAATCCCTGCAGGAGTGGTAAATTGGACACACAGGGACAAAGTAATGATATCTACCTTTAGAAATGGAAGCACTCACCTCTGGCTCAGAGCTGCCTGCTGTGTGTCTCACGTTCAGCCTCCTGTGAGCTGATGGAACGGGCTCTTGTTATATGCTCTCCACCTGGTGCCTGGGATTAAGGGATGAACTGCCTTCTAGCAGTCTGCATGTGACTTGGAAAAGGAAGGGAGGGAAAGAAAAGTAATTTTAGAACATACTTCCCGAACTTACTGGGAAGAAAAAGGAATATATAAAGGAGAGGAAGCACCTTCCATCCTTGCTATGATGCCTGGTGAGAATGTGGGTTCTTTAAATACAAGCTATTGTTGCCATTTTACAGATGAAGGCATTGAGGCTGATGGTGGCAAGAAGATTCCCTCGAGGTCACCCAAAGATGGTAGCCTAGAGATTGACTGGCTGCAGAGTCCTCTGTGTGTCACATTACCCTTGACCCTGTTCATGTCCCACCCTCATGGGAACCCTGTCTTTCTCTTGCAAGTCTCTCATTCAAAATCTGTTGCTGATTTCCTCTCCAGCTCTGGGCACCAGGTCCAGTAATTAATTTTGCTGGCTGCTGTCTGTTGTGAGCCCTAGCTGAGCTTCCCTGACACTCGCTCACCACTTTATCCATGTCTGGATATTGCATCACATGAAGATCTGTGACTCCTGAGTCCTTCTTGTGGGTGAACATACTCTGATGGTCGCATGGGTCATTTCAAGATGACCAAGGACATGTTGTCCTGTCTTGCAGTCAAGACCTTCTTTGCAGTCAGCTGTACTAAAATGTCAACATTCTAAAATGATCTAACCTATATTTCTAAGATTCTACCATTTCTCAGCTCTAGGGGTCTTGTTTGATCTTCTAATACTCTAGACTGGTATGGAATATTCTGGACCAGTGCTTACCAACATGGAGGTGTGGGGGCCACTAGATTCACATGGCTATGGAGTGTTGAATGTGGAGGGTGGAAAGGAGGAATTGAATTTTAGTTTTAGTTTATTGTAATTAGTTTGAATCAAAGACTCTCCGATCTAGAACTACCAGAACTTTGGATTCTTT
Organism: Sciurus carolinensis; assembly: GCF_902686445.1. NCBI lineage: Eukaryota > Metazoa > Chordata > Mammalia > Rodentia > Sciuridae > Sciurus > Sciurus carolinensis. The sequence continues at coordinate 298,303 of NW_025920127.1, read as the reverse complement.
ATTCCAATGTCTCATGGTGGTTTGGATTCTACTTGCTCATAGGAACCATGACTGAAGAATTCTCAATAGCACGACGGCCCCAGGTTGGGTCATAGATCTGGAAATCAAAGAAACTAGAATCTCCTGTGAATCAGTCGGGGTAGGCAAGGTTATGCTGCATTAACAAGCAGCCCCAAAATCTGGGGCTTGAAACAACAAAAGTTTGCTTCTTGCTGGTGCTCATAGTCATTAGAACAGGCAAGAAGTTCTGCTCATCATGGTCAATTGGGGACCCAGAATGATGGACAGTCACCCTTTTGAAGTCACTGATCCCAATGCAAAGAGAGAAGTGGGCTGTGTCGGACCTTGTGGTGGTGATCAACTCAGGATGGATGCACATTGATTCTGCACACAGCTCCTGAGACAGAATGATTCCCATGTCCTTACCCCAGCACAAGGTACTCAGGGCACAGGAAGTGCAACCCAGCATGTCTTGGGAGGGATGAAAATGGAGTATTTGGCTACCTGCATTAATGATTTTGGAGCATCAAAGTTAAAAGCTGGGATAAGAGTGGAAGGCAAGTGCCAAGTCTTGCCAGCATCAAGTGGTTGAAAGGTCATAACTTGGAGCCCAGAGACAGGCCAGGCCCTGGGTTTGCCACATGCTCTTTCTCCCTGCGTTGCTCAGGCTTTTTTTTTTTTTTTGAATAGTGATGCCAGATTTAATCTTGCAAAATTATCACCCATCTATAAGTATGCCTCATTGAGGAAGAACCTTGGATCCTTGGTTTTATGTTGTGGATTGGGATGGTCCTACGTATACTCATGCATATTCATGCACCTTTTCTTCCTGCCCAGAGAACATTTGTGTTTTTTTTGGGGGGGGGCGTGGAGAGGGAGTAAGTAACAGTGTTTACAAATTTAAAAAGATACTATATTTTTTAGCCTTATTAACATGTGGGATGACCACGCGACAACTTCTTTCTAGTAACTTGTAAGTAGAAATTGTTAAGTGAATGTTGCCAAAAAGCTTTCTTGTAAGGGAGGCACTCTGAGCTCTCCCTTTCTTCGGGTCTGGAAGGTGGAGGTGATAGTTGGAATGCTGGCAGTCCTTTTGAGAACATTGGGATACAGGTCACACTTTATTATTTATTAATTTAATTAATCAATTTTGGCATCAGGATTGAACCCAGGACTTCTTAACTGCCAAGCCACATACCCAGGTCTTTTTACTTTTTATTTTGAGACAGCATTGCTAAGCTGCTGAGGGTTTGTTGAGCTGCTGAGGCTGGCTTTGAACTCTCACGCTCCTCTTGCCTCAGCCTTCTGAGTTGCTGAGATTGAAGGAGGCCACAGAGCTCGAAGACACAGACAACCTGATCCAGTGTCCTGTCGCAGAGGCACACGTCTGTCATCCCAGGGACTCAGGAGGCTGAGGCAGGAGGATTGAGAGTTCAAAGCCAGCCTCAGCAATAGTGAGGCGCTAAGAAACTCAGTGAGACCCTGTCTCTAAATAAAATTCAAAATAGGGCCAGGGATGTGGCTTGGTGGTCGAGTGCCCCTGAGTTCAGTCCCCAGTACCAAAAAAAAAAAAAAAAAAAAAAAATGAAAGAAAGAAAGAAAAAAGAAAACATTGGAGGGGTGGGGTGCCACAAGCCTGTGATCCCAGTGACTCGGGAGGCCAAGGCAGGAGGATTGCAGGTTCAAATCTAGCCTCAGCAATTTATCAAACTAGTGAGACCCTGTCACAAAATTTTAAAAATTAGGGTACAAAATCGAGGTCAGATAAAGGCAAAGGCTGCCAAAGCTTGGATCTGGAGTATTTCTGAAAGGCCTTGGGTTAGAAGCTGGTCCCCACCTTGGTGCTGTGGGGGATGGTGGAAACAGGAGGTGGGGCCTGTCAGGGGGTTTTAGGTCATTGGGGGTGTGTCCTGGAAGGGGTGTGCCCTGGAAGGGGCTTGCAGGACCCCAGTCTCTTCCTCATTCTCTATTTTACACACCCTAGTCACCAAGTGGGAAGGTCTGCTCCATCCAATACTTCCACCATGAGCCTGAGAGCAGCAGGTCCACCCAGGCAGCACCAGAGACTTCACGACCATGAGCCAGAACAAACCTTTTCTCTTGATGCGTTGCTTATCTCAGGTAGTTGTTATGGTGGTGGAAAGCTTCCTGACGCAAATTACCACGTGCAGGACAGAAAAGGGATGCTCCCTGAGGGCAGGGTTTCTGTCCCTGTCCTTTATTCTTTATTCTAAATTAATTGATTTCTTTTCTTCTCCTTTTTTTTCTTTTCTTTTTTTTTTTTTTTCTTTTTGGTACCAGAGACTAAACCTAGGAGCACTAACCACTGAGCGACATACCCAGGCCTTTTTATCTTTTACATTAAGACAGGGTCTCCCTGAGTTGCTAAGGCACTGAGGCTGGCCTTCAACTTGTGACCCTCCTGCCTCAGCCTTCAGAGACTCTGGGATTTTGGCCTGCACCACCGTATCCAGCTCAAAATTCTGTCCACCATGTTACCTCCAGTACTTACTTGAACTCCTGGCACCTGGTAGATGTTTAGTAAATGTATGTGGAATAAATATTGGGTGATAGTAGCTGTAGCTAGCCTTTTATTGAGCGCCACTAGGAGCCAGTCACCTCTTTCCTCAGGGGTCGTCAATTCCTGACAACAACCTGTGAAGTAGTTGCTTTTCATTCTCCCCATTTTTCAGAAGAATGAGACTCAGTGACCCTCCCTCACTTGCACAGCTAGAAAGTGGAAGAGTCAGGATTTGAACCCAGGAAAGGCTGAACTCAGGGATGGCATCTTAATCTCCAAGCTAGATGCTCCTGGAATAGGGAGGGGACAGGCCACCACGGTGGATGACATTGCTCCTGAGGCTGTCTCAATTGGGGGTGAAGGGACTGCTCTTCAGACCAGCTGAGTGTCCTCATTATGGGTGGCAGAAGCTTGCCCCAAACCTGGTGGCTTCACAGTCCCAGACCGTGGTTCTCCCTCGGTCCCGAGGACATCTGAAATCAGGGTCGCTGGCATGGAGAGTGTGTGAACACACTCCCTCCTGGGACTCTGAGGGGCGTCCATTTCTGGCCCTTGCTGGCCTCTGCTGACATCCTCTGCTTGTGCCCTCGCCCCTCTGTCTCTGTGCCCTGCCACATGGCCTGTGGGTACATGAGGCCTCCCTCTGCCTCGGTCTTACAGGATGCTGGGATCACATGGGACCATCTCCCCTCTCAAGGGCCTGAACTTGACCACACCTGAAAAGACCTTTCTGTCCTTCAGATGCAGGAGCAGATTCCAGAGAGGCAGACCTGGCATCCCTGGGCACCAGAGCTCTGATCCCGAGTTGGAGAGATGAGGCTGGAAGGGGATCTGTCCTGCAGGGACTTGAGAGGGCTGACTTCCAGAGATTGGGCACAGAGTTGACCTTCTGCCTGGGTGGGTGTCAGCCTGGGAGAAGGAGCATCCCAGGCTGAAGGAACAGAGGGAGGGTGTGCGTGGAACTCCAAACACGGTGCACCCACCTCACGGCCCCACTCAGTCACGCACTGAACTCACATGGCTATACCCATTTCCCAGATGTCAAAACCGAGGCCTCAGCCTTGGAGAAACCTGCTGAGAACACAGAGCTACCAAGACTCCCACTGGGGTCACTCTCCTCCTCCCCGTAATCCAGAACTCCTTTTCTTTTCTTTTTTTGCAGTGTGGTGGGGGTACTGGGGATGGAACTCAGGGGCACTGGACCACTGAGCCACATCCCAGCCCTATTTTGTATTTTATTTAGAGACAGGGTCTCACTGAGTTGTTTAGGGCCTCACTGAGTTGCTGAGGCTGGCTTTGAACTCATGATCCTCCTAACTCAGCCTCCCAAGCTGGGATGACAGGCGTGTGCCACTGTGCCTGGCTCAGGAGCTTTCTCAATACACAGCTGGACTCCATAAACTCTGGCATCCAGCTTCCAGCCTCAGGGGTTCCCTGTCCCCCCATCTCCAGGAGTGGGAGAGTACTCATCCCTTCTGCTCCAGTGATATCTCTCACTGTGTACCAGTGGCTGGCTGGGAGGATCAGGTTGAGTTTGCGAGCTCTGGAGTTGATTAGTGATGTCTATTCTGGGCACTGGGCAGGGCAGCAGGGGTCTGCTTGCTGGCTATGGACTCTAGAGTTCTGCCTTAGTGAGTTCCTGAGAGAATCCCAGGCATCTCTGAGCTTTCAGGACAAAATCTTGCCTCCCCAAGTAAGCTTCTGATAATGTAAGGAGGCCAAGGTATTTTTATTAAGTGAGGTGACTTCTTTACCAATTGGGAGTCACACAAGGACAACCTTGCAACCCATCTGGACCCTGGTTTGGAAAGGGCCCTCCGTGTCACCTAGCCTTATGACCCCTCAGGTGCCTGTGATGGTTCCTGTATGATTTTTCCCTTCCTTGGTCCCCAGTGTAGCAGTGTTGGGAAGTGAGACCTTAAGAGGTGGGGCCTGGCAGGCGCAAATGAGTCCCACTTGGGACTGCACTGGTTGCCACAGTCCTTTCTTGCACATGTGCCCACACTATGATGGTAACCACCAAGAAGGCCTCACAATATGCCCAGCGGATGCCTGGACTCATCCTAGAAACTTGATAAACCTTTTCTTTTTATGAAGTACCCAGCCTCAGGTGTTCTGTTATAGCCACACAGAACATATACCTATTGGGCCTGATGATTTTGATTCTCACATTGGATGAAAACATTTCCTCTGCTTGCAAAGGGGGGGACAGATCTGTGTGTGAGGGATCCTTTTATCTGTACTTTAGATTAAGATGTGTATAAGCACATCCCAGTCTACGAATGGGGCCAAGCAGCTGAAAGGAAAATCACAAGTAACACAGGCATTAAGACCTCCCTCTGGCCACATCTGACTCCATCAACCACTGTGTGCCTAAAGGAAATCTGTGCTCTCGGTCTCTTCTTCAAGTTCTGTGTCTGCAAAATGGGTCTGAAGAGGCATTAAACTCACATGGCACCAATTATGCACCTGTGCACAGGGCCATGGCCACTGATTCCCATGGCCCTTGAGCTATAAGGTCGGTATTAGAAGGATCTCTAGTCCAGGTGAGGCAGGGGCAGAAGTCATCGAGAGGGAGGATTGGTAACTTTCTGGAGTGGGACCGTCTTGAAACCCAGCTTACCCCAGGGTGCAGGGAAGACACAGGTTTGGACCAGGAAAGCCAGGGAGATTCAAGGATGCTCTGCAGGTCTGTGACACTGGCCTCCCGTGTGACACAAAATCTAGCTGTGAGGAACTGAGAAAGGTTGTTTCCTTTTGGGGCTCCCGTGGAGACCTTGTGCCTTTGGGGCCTTCTGCTTCTGTAAGTCCATCACCATGTTCTAGCAAAGGGTCCCGTCCACTGGCATGACTGATTGGTTCCAGAACATTGCAGAACATTCTGGAAAATTTCCATGCTGTGGTCCAGCCACAGTCACTGAAGCTCCACCAGGAACAGTAGTTGAGGGTTCAATATGGGGATGAGAGTGCTGGTCAGGAGACTCTGGGGAGCAGAGTCAAGCACTGGCCCTCCCTCTGCCTCCACCTGCAGCCACATGTCCTGAGTGAATGCAGAGCCCAAGCCTGGACAGCCCAACTCAGTGGGCTGTCTGGGGCCCTGACTCAAGTCAGACCCATGAGTGACCCTCAGGGCTCTGCCTGGGGCGATTCTGGAAGAGGCGCCTTCTTTCTGCTGGCTAACTTAGCTGATAATAGGTATCCATCTGTGCACCTGTGGCAGCAGATCCTGCCTGAGTGTGAAGTCAATCCGAGGAGAGCAGAGCTGAGAGATGGTGAGAGAACAGATGTCTGAAAAGATCATTTGAGCCCCTGGATCCAGCTGTACCTGAAGGCCATAATTGAAGGCAGTACCATGCTCTGGACTTTGACTTACTTGAGCCTATAAATACCCTTTCAACATGAGATGGTTTGAATCTTAAGGAACACAGAAATGAAGAGAAAGAAAGAAAGCAGGAAATAAGAAAAGATTGGGAAGAGCAGAGAATAGATTTTCCCTCAGAACCTCCAGAAGGAGCGAGTATACTGACACATTGACTTTGGACTTGTGCCCCCCACAACTGTGAGAGCATACATTTCCGTTACTTTAGGCTGCCCAGTTTGTGGTATTTTGTTATGGAAGCCCTAGGAAATGGACATAAGGGAAGAGGCTGACCAGTGGCAGAAGCCCCCTCCACCCTAAGAGGAAAGATGGAGCGGCTAGATGGGCAAACATGCTTCTTTTTACATATGGTGACACACATTGGTTTCCCTGATGTGTGTCCTGATGAACCTCTTCTGGAGGTCAGGAAAGCTGCCACCTTGATTACTCCAATGCTGGTTTTGGGTTACAGAAATGAGTGACACCTGCACTGGTCACCACGGGGACACTGAGAGCCTGCTAAGCACCACACCCAACCTGGCGCTTGGAGCACGTCTCTTTCACTCCTCTCCAGGAGGGGGATGCTGTTATGCCACTTCCTGGGCAGAAAGCTCAAGCTCCGAAAGAACTGCCACCCTGGGGAGACTCGGGGGTGGGAGTGCCGTGACCCCGGGAAAGAGCTTGCACTTCGCAGCGATGAGCTGTGTGGGACACAGGTGCAGTGGCTTTGCATGCTAGCCAGTTAGCTTCCTCCACCTGGGAACCCAGTGGGGGCTTCCTGGCTTCCGCCCATTTTGCAGGTGAGGAAATGGAAGCAAATGGCAGGAAGCAAGTACCCAGGGTGGGGCAGAGACATGCAGGTGACCTCCTGTCTCCAGCTGGCGGTTCTCACTGCTGGAGGCCTGCCAAGCGCCAGGCTCCGCGCCAGCAGCTGCGACCAGTCCATCCTCCGCAGCACTACATGGGTAAGTCCAGAAGTCACCATGGCCATTTCTACTATGTATGTGAAGCATGTGCAAACAGTGATGGCAACGAGGAGACCCTCACCTGGCTCTGCCGTTGTCCTTACTGGCTTTGGAACACACCCTGTCTTCCTCTCCAAACTGCTGCATCTGTCTCCCATTGATCCCTGGATCCCACATACAGCAGAGTGCCCAGCAGACGTAGGTGTGCCTGTCCCTGATCTGACCTGCACGCCCTCCTGGATGTGGCATGTCCCAGTGACCAGGGGAGGACCTGGAACCTCCCATGACTGCTGCAGCTGACCTGAGGTCTCCGGCCCTGGGCGCTGCAGGGCAGAGCCTAGGAACGCTGTTTGGCTGGAATGACACACTCCCTCCTGCCAGAGGGGCCAGGGTGGCGAGGAGGAGGTGGCCCATAATCCACTCCAGTGGCACCTTGATGGACCTATACATCACCCGGCATGGACAGATCCACTCCAAGGAGTATCGAGCCGGGGTGCAGGCACATGGCGCGGTGCTGATGGCCCACTTGTGCGTCCCCCTCCACCATGGCCCGGAACTGCGCTCTGGGTTCACTGCGGCAGTGTCCGACCCGGCTCTTCCCTGGCAGGGACTGGCTCCTGCTTAGGGATCAGGTCTTACTGTGAGTCTCTTTTTGCAGTCCCTGCTGCTGTGGACCCAGGCAGGAGGGGGGGTGGACAGATAGCAGGTGACAGCAGGACATTTATCATTCTGATGAGCCGATAGGGGACCCAGTGGAGGCTGGCAGGGCCAGCAGATGGGTCGGTATGGTTGACGGTACTTGGGCATGATAGGATCTAGATGGCTGAGAGACAGATGGATGTAGAGGCAGTGACCACTCCATGGAGGGACCAGGAGGCAGGTAGGGGAAGCACTGGGCAGCACGGGCATCTGGTGTGGTGGTGGAGGGCAGGGCTTTAGGGTGGGGGTGCATTAAAGGTGCAGTGGGAACAGAGGGGTCAGAGGTGACAGGGGAGGAGGGAGAGCCTGCGACAGCTCACACCCTCTGTCCTGGCCTCTATTTCCGCCTCCCTGGCAACCTGCACCCTCTTCTTACTCCTGTCCTGCCTCTGTGAGACCCTCTGCCCCTGCCCTTCCTTCTTCCTTCCTCTCCCTCCTTCCCATCCCTCCCTCCTGCTGTCCCTCAGGAGGGTCTTTCTGTCCTGTTTCTCCTCCCCCGTCCCTTCCTCTTCTCTGTGACATACAGGACAGCTGTCAGGACACGTCCTAGGAGCTTTACATCTGTCTGCATCCATTCAGTCCTCACACATCCCTGGGGGGCAGCCATCACCTCCAAATCCCGGTCACTCTCCAGGGGCCTTATTTGCACTGAGGCCCCAGATGCCCACTCTCTGTTTTCTGACTCGGAGTATGTCATGGTTGTTAATGGCAACAGTGACCTGTGGGGTATTTCCTCTTTCCTAAGTGCTTTATGTCATCACCAGAGTCCTCCAAGGACCCCCTGGGAAGCAAACACTGTTGCCCCCACTTTGAAGCTGATACCCAGAGGCTAAATGACTTGGTCCAGGTCATCCACTGGTAAGATAGAGCAGGACTGGACACTTTCCCTCTGAGCCTCTGCAGGAGGGAGGCTTGTGCCCACTGAGGGCCAGGACGAGGGTCCCGGAAGCATCTCTCTGGGGACTTGCTCAGGGCTCGGCCTGGACAGCCCTCCCCTTCTCTCTGGCTCTAACCTCAGCTTCCCTCTTCCCTCTCAACAGCTCCCATCTTTCTTCTCTCCCTTCTTGTCTCCCGTTTCCCACCCCTTCCCCTCCTCTGGCTCAGCTGCACCCCCATGGGCACCATCTTGGCCATCTCAGTGGCCCTCAAAGACCAAGGCCTCAGTCATGGGAACGTCAGTCATGCTGTGATCATCACCCACACACAGGTCTTCTCTAACGCAACCCCCAATTCTGAGTAGCTGATATTCCCTCTCTGGGAACTTCCCATTCTCTCATCCTCTGATGCAGAAGGTGCCTGGTGGCCATGTTGGGGCCAGGGGACTCTGCCTCCCAGGCTGCTTGGATCAGGTCAATCACTGACCCAAGGCGGGCCAATCAGACCCTCTCTTGCACAGGTTTGGGATGGAGAATCTAAACTTCTTTCATTAAAACAATTTTTAAAAATATTATTTGTCACCTAAAATACTTGTATTATTTTTAAATTATGTAAATAATTACATGCTGATTGTAATAAAAAGGAAATCAAGGCAATACAAAAAAAATAGGACTGGACCCCACATCCCAGTGTCAGCCACATGCAGGGGACCGTTCATTTACGTTTCTCTCTGTAAACTCACTCGCGCCTGCAAACACACGTCATTGTACATAGATCTCATTTGAAGTGACTGGGTGCATCACACACAAGCTGTTTCTAATGCGATCAGCATTTTCCTTGCCATGGAGAACAGGGTATCCTTCTTTCCTCCAGCTGCCCTCCCTGGCCTTTGTCCCTCTTCTGTCCCTCACCATCACCCACCCCCTACCTAGCCCTGGTAACCAGCTCGTAATCTGGTGCATTTCCTCCTGTGATGAGCTGAATCGTGGTTCCTAAAAGAGGTCCATGCGGGACCTTGAATGTGACTTCAGTGGAGCGGGATCCTGGAATGCCAGGAGGGCCTGACACGGGGAGGTCATCTGGAGCATCTCACTGTCCCCAATTTTAATTTTTTTCTAAGTTGCTTAGACTGGCCTCAAACTTGAGATCCTCCTTCCTCGGCCTCCTGAGTAGCTGGGATTACAGGTGTGTCCCCACCATGCCCAGCAGTGATGCCAATTTCACCAGGAGGCTCCTTATGAAAGGAAAGCAGGAGCCCAAGTTAGGGGTGGAGGTCAGGTGATCATGGAGGAGACTGGAGGCTGCATCTCGAGCCTTTGGAGTCTGAGGCTGCCACCAGCGGCTAGAGGGGCAGGACATGGACTTTCTCTGGGAGCCCCTAGGTGCAGCCAGGCGCCCTGTGTGAGCATCCTGATTCAACCCTGTGATACTCTGTAGGTTTCTCACCTCCAGGGTCATCAGAGAATGATGTATAGTTTTCCCCACCATGTGAAAATTTTTCATAGTGACAGGGAAAACATACCAATTTGGCACCAGAAGTGGGATGCCACTGTAGCAAAGAGCTCAAAACATGGAAGACCTGTGGAGTCGGGGGTGGGCAGGATTTGGAAGAATTCTGGGGCACATGGTTGTCTGGAACTGACCATTGGCAGGAAGGGGTGTGAAAGGTCCTGCCCATGATGGTTCCCAAGTTAACTGGTGGCACACCCGAGGAAGTGAAGGTCACCACAGAGACGCCTAAGCCAACACACACAGGCCACAGTAGCTATGGGAACGCTAGAGTTGTGGCCAAAGAGGCCCAGGAGAAATGGGGAACATGGGTTTGGAAAGTCAGGAAAGGGGATTCTTGTCCCCCAGTGGCCAAAGCCCAGGGGAAACTTACCAGCGATGCACTCTCCTACTTCAGCTAGTGTCCGAGCTGTGACCTGGGTGGGTGGTGCTTCCTGCTGCTTACAGTAAAAAGTGAGAGGAAATAGAGATCGATCAATCGGTTGATTGATTGATTGATTGATTCAGAGAACTGTTCAGCAAAAAGGTACCAAGACTTGAAGGCTTGGGGAAGTCTCAGTCTGTCCAGATTGCAGAAGGTGCTGGGGTTGTGGTCAGTTCACTGGGAAGACCTGTGTTCTGGACAGAAGGCCAGGGGTATGGCTGGAAAGTAGTTTCCAAGTGCCCAAGAAGGGCCCAGAAGTCACAGTGCCAGTCACACAGAGGGTTGTTTGAAGGAATGAGGGTGGGACATGCTGACCCCTTTGCCCATCTCAGCGGGAACGAGGACCAGCCCCTGTGGAGGAGCCTCATGTCCGATGGAGTGGGGTCCCATGATATACATAGGAAACCCACATGGTTTTTGAGATCATGAGATCAGCAGAAACAAACTAACATGGCCACTGTGAACCAAAAAGGAAGAGAGAGGATGAAAAGGAAAGAAGCCATTCTGAGTCTCAGACTTCTAGAGGCAGGAGATAGAACTACAAAACCACTCAGGTCAAACCATGTGCTGTCCTTCTTCATAAAGGAAGGAGATCAGAAGGACGGACAGAGGGCTCAGATGGTGGCAGCATTAGACAACTAATACAGCTGCTAGGCCCTTGTCCTTATTCTATCACTGCATTAAATTCTTCATTGCTGATGATGTAAATGTTGTACAGGTAAACTTGGCAGCTGTGGTGTGGCCATATCAAGGAAGGTAACTGGCAGGGAGGAGCCAGGGGTGAAAGAGAGACAGAAGGGAGAGGGCAGGAAGGCCCAGGAGACAGGAAAGGTGACTCAGGCCATGGGGTCCTGACACAAGCTCCTTCCCTCCAACAGGGACCAAAAGCCCCTGCTCCTGTCTGTGGGATTGCCGTGCATGCCTCACTGCTCCACTGCAAGAATTCTGCCTCTTCCCTTTGAAGAGTTCTCTTCCAGAATTTCTGGGAAGATGTTCTGGCAGCAGGTCTCCTGATCTGCAAAGCTGGTGCCGTGTGAGCAGGTGGCATGTGCTTCTGTCTGTCCCACCCAGGACAGCCTAGAGCTCTGCAGAGTTGACCAGGGGAGGCTGACAGGGGACAGGAAGTTCCCCCCACCAGCCTCCCTACCCTAAGGCTTCCACAGCGCCCCCAGCCTTGTATGGCTGTCCCACGGAGGAGGGTTGATCAGACCTGTGTGACCTTGGGTAAGATACTTTCTTCACTTATGAAAAGGGAATTATGATTGTTTCTACCTTACAACATTGCTATGGGGTTGATTCACAAAGTAGCAATATGTTTTATAAGTGCTTAACGTAGTACCTGGTGCAGAGGAAGGGCTCAATAAATATTAGCTGTAATAATGACACTGATATTGGACCTGGGCGTTGGTGGCGCTTCCACGCAGCTGGCACCTGGCAGAAGTTCTTATCTACCAACAACAAAGGACTAGTGAACATTCAGCGTAGGTTTAACCCCAAACCCTCTTAAGAAGGGAACACAGGAGACGCCTGGTGCTTCCAGAGCCACACAAGTTGGCAAGTGACAATTGTAAGATGGAATTAGCTCTTTCCACCAACCTCACATCTTCCATTCCTTCAAATCAGGGGACTTACACTCCTGGCTTCCCACTGAGACCCCCTGGGACTTCGGAAAGAGGGCCAAGGTCAACGGAAGCTGACTATCCCTGGTGGGCTTGGCCATGGTTATCTTCTAAAGCTGCCCAGCTTGGGTTGCCAGGTGACCAACAGAGCTAAGTTCATGTTTTAGACAAATGAATGCATTTTTTTAATTACAGGTATGTCTCAAAGTTTTGCATAGATTTACTTACACCAGAAATATATGTTCATTATCTATATTGTGGTTGGGGTTGATTTTCTCCCCTTTTATTGGGGGGGGTACTCTACCACTGAATTATACTCCAGCCCCTTATGTTTTAATTTTGAGACAGGTATCACTAATTAAAATTGCTGAGGCTGGCCTCCAACTTACCATCCTCCAGTCTGAGCCTCCCAAGGATCTGGTATTACCAGTGTGGGTTACCATGTCCAGCTTTCTCACCACTTTTATAGGCATGTCAGGGCACAACGTTCTCAGATCCACCAGAACCCCCAGGAAGAATGGGGCTGTGATTCCAAGCCTGGCCTTGAACATCCTGCCTCTGCCACACCCATGATGGCCTCTTGGTCGTGGACAGTTACCTTCTTCCCCTAAATTGAAGGTACTTTCTGTGCAATGAACCTGACCCCTTTTGCTACAATTTGCAAGAGTTTGATTTATTTGCTTGTGGGCTAAACTTCACCAGGCCAGGGAGCAACTAGGCTGTCTTGTCAAGTTGATGGAATCTCAATACAATGCCTGAGTCTCAGGAAACAACCGATATGTTGGCAGAATAAATAAATGACACAGTCCTGGGTGGCGGCCCATCAATTCCCTGGTTTGCATCTCTTTGATGCTGGCATCAATACAGGTTCATGCTCCCTCTGTGATTCACAGTCCCATCAGTGTCCCCTGGGAGCCTCGGGCTTCCACCCTGACCCCTGCCTCTACCAAACCCAGTTCCCCACCTGCCTGTGGGTAGTGCCCCATGTGCCACCAAGTCCCAGTGGCCTCCGCTGAAAAATAAAAAGAAAAGAGTCCTTAATGGCCTCTTGCTGGCATGGCTGCCCAGGTCAGGCAGAGGAAGAATTGTTAGATGTGGACCACAGTGTGCTGTTTACAAGATGACATGGGTCTTGTTCATGACATGGGTGTTTGAAGGGTGATAAAACTATACTGCCTCCTCCCTCTCTGCTTCTCTGTCCAAGTTCCAGGTCCCTCCATAACACCTGGCCTCCCCTCCTCCTGCCCACTGCACCTCTCTGCTCCTAAGAGAAGTCAGGACTGTCAGGTGCTGTCCCTTTTGGTGGCTCGAAACCAGCACTTCTGTCTATCAGAAGGTGGTGGGGCCAGGGCACCTGGGACAGATTCAAACAGGATCCTGTCCCCTGCACTGGCTTTTGTCTTGTGCAAGTGTGTTCTCTGATGCAGACCTGATCAAACACAATCCAGGCTGGGGGACATGGGTGGGAGAGAGGAGTTAGCATCCCTCCCTGGCTGGGCCTCGAGCCTCCCTCCCCTCTGCATGTGGCCTCACGGGGATCCCATTCAATGACAGTTGGACCTCAATGTCCAGTGTACGCCTTCACATCCTGCATCAGCTATGGAGGTTTCCAAAGGAGTCAGCCAACATCTATTAACGTTTTCCATGGGCCGGCCCATGTGTGGGCGCTTTACAAACATTTTTATGGGGTGACCGGGTGGTATAAAATGAAACGCAGGGTTAATGCACTTCCTGAAATTGAAAATTCCATCCACAGGGGCTTTTCCCCCTCAATTTGATAACAGTCACATGAAATATGTTAAGTTGGCTTCTTCCTGGCTACTCCAAGGGTAGTCCTCAGACTAGAGCAGGCACATGGTCACCTGAGAACCTGGTGGAAGTACAGACATGCCAAATGGGGATCCATATTTTAACAGGACTCCCCGTGGGGACTGTTGTGCACATTGAAGTGTGAGAAGCACTGATTATAAAACCTATGTCTGAATCATTAAAACACACAGGGACTGGGCGGGGGGTGGGGGTCGAGGTATTTTAGAATGAAGGACACAGGGATGTTTCCATTTCAAATGAGGACACTGGGGCTCAGAGAGTCAACGTTACTTGCCCAGGGCCACACAGCTTATAGATGATGGAACCAGAACTGTTGCAAAGAAATCCAACTGCCATGTGGCTGGATGCTTGGAAGAAAGGATTAGAAGTGAGAGCAGCAGAGGAAGAACTGAGAGTGGTGGTCCCCTCGACCCTCCTGTGGCATCTCACTCCACCCTTCAACTAGAGGTTGTTGTGGTCATCAAGAAGATGGACACATGGCTTCTGATGTCAACTCAAGATAGTTACCAAAGGCCAGGTGCTTCCCGCCACCTTGAAAGACTGATCTCACCAATCGATGACAGCCTGGCTGTGACTATCTCCAGGTTTAAAAAAAAAAAAAGGGCTTTAACACTGACAATGCTGATGCAGCACACTGTCATTACCAAGTGCGGCTGATTGTCTGCATGGAAGAGCGTCCCACTTGTCATGCGGGTCGCAAGTCTGAGTCCTCCCTGGGAGAGGCCTCCCTGGCCCTGTGGATGCCGTGAGTCAGGTGTCCCTCCCAGCCCTGCACAGCACTGCACTCTCAGCCTGCTCTGGTTGCTGGTGTGGATGATGTTGGCCTGTCAGTGGTCTATCTGCCCACACTGGAATGCCAGCCCCTTAGGAGCAGGGATCCTATCTGCATAGTGTAGACTGGATCCCCAGTGCCAAGAGGGGACCTGGCACACAGTGGGGTGCTCAGTGGGTGTTTGTTAAGTCAATGAATGAATGACTGCCTTTATCGGATGGGTGGGTGGATGGATAGATGGACAGATGGGTGGATGGATGGATGATGGATGGATGGATGGACAGATCGGTGGATGGATGGGTGGTGGATGGACGGATAAACAGATGGATGAATGGTTGGATGGATGGATGGATGGATGGGTGGTGGATGGATGGATGGACAGATGGATGAATGGATGGATGAATGGATGGGCAGTGGATGAATGGACAGATGGGTGGATGGATGGATGGATGGGTGGTGGTTGGATGGATGGACAGATGGGTGGATGATGGATGGATGGATGGATGAATGGACAGATGGATGAATGGATGAATAAAAGGATGGATGGATGAATAGATGGACAGATGAATGGATGGATAGACAGATGGGTGGATGATGGATGGATGATGAATGGATGGATGGCAGATGGATAATGGCTAGATGGATAAAGGGATGGATGGATGAATAATGGATTTAGGGATACATGGATGAATACATGGATAGATGAGGATAGACAGAAGGATGGATAGATGGATGGATTAATGGAGGGTTTTAAGCCGCCAGAGGGGTGGGGAAGGGCTCACTTTACTATACTTTGAACCTCCAAAAGAAAGTCTCCAATGTAAATAAAACCAGTTTAAAACATCATCCCCAACACAACAGAAACAAAGCAAGTTTTGTTAGGAAAGAAGAAAATCTAACCAACAAACAAAACCAGCACACACCTGGCAACAGTGGCTTGTCTTGATAGAAAACATGGCAGCCAGCCCCTCCTCTGGTGGTCTGCATTCCTCCCCTGGGGTGAGATCGGGCTCCCCTGTGGTTCAGAAGGTTGACCCTGAGCCTCTCTTTGCGGACTCCACTGGCTCCAGGGGAAGCCCTACCCAATGCTGGTCACCTGGCTCTCCTGGTCATGAGCTGGGATCATCATCTGTCCACAGAATATCCTTGTGCAAATTACAAAGAAGCATCCTACTGCCCAGATGTATAACCTCCCAGCAGGCCCCTCCCTCTCTTCGTCTCCTTCAGCTGGCACTTCTGCGCAGGTCCCAAGGCCCATCTGTACATGGCAGTCTTGTCTGCCCCTCAGGACTGGCTTGCTGGAATCACACAGGGCATCAGAGCCACAGGTGGCCTTGCTGCACTTGGGTCCCACCCAATCTCTAGGACTGTCCAGTCATCTCTTAAGCATAGCCCAGCAGGTTGGAGGAAGGCTGTTCTCATCTCCCACACTGCCAATGCAGGAGCCTTGCAAAGGGCTATTGGGCCAGCCCCTTATCCCTCAGTCCTGTCTCTGGGTCTCCCTCCATCTCTTTCCACCTCCTCCATTCCCTTTCCCATTTTCTTGTGCAGGTACTTGCCAGAACCTTCATCAATGACAGGTCCCCAAACACCAGCAGGTGGGCTCTACCAGGTGGCAGTCTGAATAGTGAGATGCAGCACTTCCCTCTGCTCTGGGGACAGGTCTGCTGCATATCTCTGCTCAACTGAGGACTATGGGCAGGCTCCAGGCTTCAAGGACAGTGCAGAGACCACAGCCCAGCCATGCAGAGCACAGGCGTAGGACTTAGGAAGATCTGGACCCAGGTCTGTCACATTGGCTTAGCAGATCTGAGCTCAGGCAGGTGACTTGACCTCCGGAACCCTCTGGCTCTGTATTTGTGACTCAGGAAAGGTGCTCGGGCTACAGGTTGTCTGGGGGAGGTCAGGGCTGGCTGGAGTCGCTCTTTGAAAAGTGGATGGGGGTTGGGGGGTGGATGTGCAGGCAGCTGGCCTCATCTAGTGACAAAGATATGTTGCTTCGAGTGCCAGGAGGCAGGGGAACTTGAGTGAGGGGAAGTCCCTTGGGAAGGGCACTGAGGCTCTGGGACTGGGACAGTCCCATGTGGGTGACAGGATTTGTCCTCTGGGATTAGATGCACCACTAGGCTAAGCCTTGTCCTCTGTGATCTCCTGATGAGAAGACCTTGGGGTTCAGATATGGGGGCATGGGCACTGGGTTCAGCTCGTGGGGGGGCCCTTGGCTGGGTGCCTGAGACCCAGCCCTCGCTGGAGAAGGGCGAGAAGCCCCCTGTGAGGAGTGGCTATAGGGTGAGGAGCTCCAGAGAGTCCTCCACATGCTGCTTCAAACTGTGGCAAGCACTTTGTAAACTGTAGAGTGATGTCCATGGGAGAGGAAGCTAGACCATTAATTCTGGCCAGCCTGTCCCTGCCTGGCTCAGCTCCTGGGGAAAGGTGACTGCTGGGTGGGCTCTGGCCAGCAGCTGGGATGCCAGAGGCTTGTGCCTGGTGGAGGGTGGCCAGGAGCCCTGGAGGACAGGACACTAGTGCCCAGAAACCACCGGTCCTGCACATTCTCTGCCAGGCCCAAACCCAGCCTTCTGAGCTGGTGCTTCTCCAGGTTTTTCCAGGGAGCACCCCTTGACCCAGAACCACCTGCAGTTCTTTGGGGCTTGGTTTTGATACGCAGGTTTCTGGCCTCCTGAACCACACCTGCTGAATCCCTCTCTCTATGGGAGGAATCTGCACTTGAACAAGCTCCCAGAGGGGTGCCAACGCCCAGTGAGGTCCACCAAATGCTGGGGGAGCCATGGAGCCCCATACATGGCGCTGCCCAATGCAGTGCCTGGCCCCAGCCCCCAACATATGCTGGTTGAATGAACCCCTAAAGGAGCCGACCTGTTCCAGGCCTCAGTCTGTGCCTCTGTGGAATGGGAGGCAGACAGGCCCTTCTAAGCGTGAAGGTAGGCAGCGTGGGAACATTCCATACAAAACAGCAATAGAAATGAGAGGTGCAGAGGGCTGTGGAGGAGAGGGAGGGAGAGACATAGAGAGAAAAGGAGAGAGAGGGAGAGGGAGAGGGAGAGGGAGGAGAAGGGGGGGAGGGAGAGAGGAAGAGAGGCACACTGCATTAATCAGCACCAAGGACAGCAAGACATGGCCAGATTAGCTGATCAGGTGCTGCCAGAGCAGACCTGATGCAGGGTGCTGGGTGTAGGTGGTTTCCTCGGGAGGAAGGGGAAGGAGGAAATGTGTTAAAGAGCAGTTACTGGCCTGGGAGGCTGGGGCTCCATCCCAGGGGACTCTGAAGACTCTCAGAGTTCCCCTCTGCAAGTTGCTGCAGTTGGGAAACCCCTCTCCACCTCCCATCCTTGGGTGGCCATCAAGGGCCCCTGGAGGTAGCCCACCAGTGGCATCCCTTGGAGAAAGTTCCTCAGGTGTAATCTGGGGCATCAGGGATGCTGGACAGGGTGGCAGCTGACAGCAGAGGGTCGTCCAGGTCCCTGCCTGCTGCAGGTGAGTTCTGAGCTTGGTGGGGTGCAGCCTCTTCAGCCTCTTCCCTGTCTCCAATGATAACACCCTGAGCAGACCTGCCCTTCAGAAGCACCCCAAGTCTCCTCCGGCACCCCACTGTCATGGTCCCCTTAAAAAGTGACCAGATTCGAACCATTGTAATGGTGTTAAGTGACATGTGCTGAACAAAACTGTAGGGAGGGACAAATAGAAGCAAAAGAGAAGGGAAGGAAGGAGGGAGGGAGGGAGGGAGGGAGGGAAGATGGGAAAGAAGGAAGGAGAGAGTTGGAAGTACCTCCAGTTGTGCAGGAAGCTTTCACATCAATTATCTCATTAAAACCGCCCCAAGGAATCATTGCAATAGGTAACATTATACATGTTTTCCAAAGGCAGGGAAACTGAGGCTCAGAGACATGACATCACTTGCCTAAAGTCACACAGCAAAATATCAGGCCAAACCCCTGAACTCCAAAACTTGTGCTGTTTCCCACCTCTCTCCCGCTGCCCCTCGTGACCCTTACTTATGTTGCAGGTGAATGTTGTCAGTCCTCAACTAGATCCCGCCACTCAGGGCATTACTGCATACCCACAACCTCAGCATCTGCCAGAGCTCGTCCAAAATGCGGCCTGCTTGGTGTGGTGGTGCACGCCTGTCATCCCAGCTACTTGGGAGACTGAGGCAGGAGGATGGCAAGTTCAAGACCAACCTTAGCTGTTTAGTGAGATGCTGTCTCAAAATAAAACATATAAAGGGGCCGCGATGTAGCTCCATGGTAGAGAACTCCTGGGTGCAATCCCAGGACCAAGACAAAAATGGAAATTAAAACAGTGCAGAGGCTGGGCCCCAGCCCTACTTAACTGGAATCCACAGTTTAGCAAGATGCCAGGACTTGTGTGCTCAGGGTTGAGAAGCACTCTCCCCAGTGACCCTGGGGCACAGAGATGACGTCTTCCTTTGATCTTGCTTACATTCCACAAGAGTGCTTTCTTGGGGCAAATGCTGAAAAAATGAAGCACGTGATAAGTTCCTCTGGGTCAGAGAGGGATGTTGTGCAACTGCCAGGTGACCGTGTGTCAGGTACCAGCTGGACCAGAGTGTGTGTCTGGATGTGGCCGCTGGGGCTGAGCCTGTGCACTTGGTCATGTGACTGGGTCACATGTGTTGAGCACCAGCTGTGTGCAGTGCATTGCTGGGGACAGATTTGTGAATTTGCTGGTCAGTGACCCAAATTCAGGGCTGGGTGGACTGGGGAACACCCGGAGAGATCAATAAGCAATTACAATGATTGTTATCATTAATAATACTCTTGCTGGATGAAGCAGAGGCAAGGAAGCCGGGCCAGTTGAGGGGACCAGGCAGTGGCCAGCTGGCCCACATTGCCCACAGGTCCAGCCCTGTGCATTATGGGTCACCTCTCTGCCTTTGGTGCCTGTTGTTTAGCATGTGTGCTCAATCACCCACTATGAGCTGTGTGACCTCAGACAAGTCACTTAAACTCTCTGGGTCTCAATTCACTCATCTGCAAAATGATAAAAGTAGTGTACATCTCATGGGGATTTTGAAAGGACTGAATTTTGACCTTGCACATAGTGACACTCCTATGTCCACTGTCATTATTTACCTGCCCCTGTTTTTCCCATCTCTGAAACCTGGAGGTTGGTTCACCAGAAGCTTGAGACCTGAAGGTTAAGCTCCGGACCCTCTGAATCACCACGGGGGCATCGCTGACGGCTCACTCTGTACCACACACGACTGGAAGCATCTCTGCCTCTCTGCACCAATCCTCGGCAGAACTCAGTGATTCCCATTTCACAGACACAGAAAAAAAAGCAGAGGTGTTGACAAACCTGTCCAAGGACACATGTTGGTTAGTAGAGGTTGAGGCTGGGATTTGAAGCCGACAGTCCCTGTCCCGAGCACATGTCCCCAACCACCCTGGGGACTGCGGTTGAATGAATGACAGGGAGGAAGGGGTGGGAGGGGGAGGACGGCAGGGGAACCTGGGAGGAAGAAGGGGCACAGCTGACCTTGGGCCTGTCAGGGGTGGAGGCGGGGAAGGCGCCCGGCCTGGCGCCCAGCAAGAGCTTGGCACAGATTTGCAGGCACAATGACGACCACGCAGGGACCCGGCCCAGCCGAGTGGGGAAACACAGGGTAGTGTTGGGTGGGACCTGTGCCCGTGGAGGGTGGGACCATCCTGATCTCATGAGAAGCCTGGAAGCAAGACCCTCGCGGGCCGGGTCCCTCCCACATTCCACAGGTGGAGCCCTGCTGGCACCGCAGTGGCAAGTTCACTGTCCATCCTGGGGAAGGGTCAGGGTTCTTCAGGACACCTTGGTGTGGGGGGTGATGAGACTTTCCAGCAGGGCCGAGGGAGAGGCGGGGTTCCCAGCTCCAGCCCCAGCATTAGTGCAGTGCCCCCCATGGGCCTGGCCTGGGTGTGGTTGGCTGGCACCCTCCCCCAGCTTTGGGTCCTGGACCCTCCTGATCGTGCTCAGGAGTGTGCATAACCCAGTGTGGCTGCCTTCAAAGCAAGAAGGTTTCTGGACGTATGGGTCAGGCTGTGCGGCAGGAATAACAGCCCCCGATCTCAGTGCCCGAGAAGTGGGTGAAGGCTCTCGTCTGGCCAGGCTGTGTGTCCAGTGTGGTTGCTCAGGGCTACTCTCCTGGCTCAGGGCATCAGGTGGATGGAGACCCCACCCTAGGGAACATCCCTGGTTACTCTGGCAGGGGGTGGGGTGGAGAGTCACACTACAGGTAGGACTTCCACCTGGCATGCCTGGCTTCCCTGCCCACAGCTTACTGGCCACAGCAACAAGGCAGGAGGAGGGCAGTCCTACCCTGTGGCCACCACACAGACTCGTGGGGCCAGAAGGGCTGCTGTGTGCACAGAGGAACTTTAAGAGCTGGCAGGCCAAGCTGGCGGCAGGGGAGCTGGGTCAGGGCTCAGTCTATAGCAGAGTTGGTCTTTAGTGTGGGATTAGGTTCTGGGCTCAGCCTGTACCATGGGTAGGGCTTGCTTGGCAACAAGGGTCAGTCTTCAGTATGTGACTGGGGTCAGGACTCAATCTGGGACTATGGTGAAGGATCAGTCTGTAACTGGGATCAGGGATCAGGACATAATGGTTTAATCTATGACTACTGAGGGTTTAGGCTGTACCAACGGTTGGTGTACAGAATGTGACTGGGATCAGGACTCAATCTTTGTCAATAGTTGGGGCTTAGTCTGGGATTATGGTGAAGGATCAGTCTAAATGGGATCAGGGTTCAGGTCCTAATGGTTTAATCTATGACTACTGAGGGCTTAGGTTGTATCAAGGGTCAGAGTGTCCAGCTGTGACTGAGATCTGGGCTCAGTCTATAACTGGGATCAGGGCTCAGACTGTAACAGGGACAGGCTCATTCTGGAGCAACATTCAGGGCTCACTTTAGAGCCAGGATGAAGGTCCAGCCCTAGGCCAGGATCAGAAGTCCCCTGTGACCTTTCAGCACCCACTTCCTAGACTGCCCTGAGGCCCTGCCTCACCCCCAGGATCACATGAGACTCCCTCAAGGGGCCTCATGTCCCACTCATGGATGCTCTGGACTCAAGAAGAAAGTCCAAGGGCCATTCCATCCATGCCCCTGCCTCTCGCTATGGTCTGTGTCCCTGTATGAAACCTGCAGGTGGTGAGGGCCTATATTCTCCCCCCTCCTTCCTGCAAACTTTCCAGCAGGAGTGTCCTCTCCTTGCAGTGAGAGGGGTCAAGTCATTCATTCCATGTTGGTGAAGTGAGCACCTACTATGTGCCAGCTCTGTGGACCGGAGCCACAAGTAAGGGTGACGGGCCTGGAGCTAGGCTGGGTGGAGCAGGCGCCTGGCTGATTCACACAGAGCCGCTAACAGTGGGACGGCCCTGCAGGAACAGGCGTCATCAGCTCTGGGACAAGAGCAGAAAGGGGCAGACCAAAGATCCAGGAGGCCTCAGCCAGTGCAGGGCCAGGCACGGTGCCAGAGTGGCCTCCTGGGAGTGAGCAGGGCCACCAAGGTACAGGCCGGTGCATGTCAGTGAGAGGAAGCACCATGGGCCAGCAGCTAAACAACAAGCTCACCACACTGGGCGAGGTCAAGGTCAGGGGCCCCCAGCCAAGGCCTGGAGACAGAGGCAAGGAGAGATGCCTCCTGTGGGTTTCATGCCTCCAAGGGCCCCCCACTGCCCACAGAGGAATCCGCAAGGGAGACCTCGAGGCCCCACCACACTCATGCCTCATCAGGGGCAGGTCCTCAAGCTGCCAGCCTCTCCCCTGTCCCTGCTGCCTCTGCACCTTCCCTAACCTTGGCCTTCCCACTGTTGCCCTCTCCTACATCCTTCTGTCCCCTCCCCCAGCTCCCTGCCCCTCTCTTGGAAATAAGGGCCCCTGCGCTTGTGCCCTGGGATGAGGCACCTCGTCCACCTTGCTGCTGACCGTAGACAGACCTCAGATGGAGATGCAGGTTCTGGTCCATGCAGTGGTGCATGCCTATAATCCCAGCAACTTGGGAGGCTGAGGCAGGAGGATCACAAGTGGAGGCCAGTCTCAGCAACTTAGTGGGAGAGAACCTACCTAAAAATAAAAAATAAAAAAGGACTGGGGATGTAGCTCAGTGGTAAAGTGCCCTGGGTTCAATCCTAAGTACAAGAAAGGAAGAAAGAAGAGAAGAGAAGAGGGGTTCCATCTTGCCCATGGTTTTCTCTGGCCCACATGGAGCTGGGCACATAGAAATACATACAAAATTAATGGTCAGCGAATGGCTCTCTCCCACCAGAACACCCTCTCTGGGACCCAGATCTGCCATCCATTGCTCTGTGGGTAAGATGAGAGTGGGCAGCTGCGGTTGGAGAGAAGGACCCAGCTTTTCATCTGGGCTGCTCTGTCTCCACAGCAGCAGAGCCCGTGGCCGTGACAGAACTGGCCACGAAGCCTGGAGACTGAACCTCTGGCCCACTGGGAATGAGTCTGCAGCCCCGGATGTGAAAGTTGAGGGACTCAGCTCTGGACCAGACCCGGTGCCCTGTCCACAGGGGAGGTCATCACAGGGCCCACCTCCCCATGCTGCAGGGGGACATCATGTTTGTAGGCTAAGGGGCTGAGGATGGCAAGTGGCCCTTCAGAGACCCCTCAGTGTCCTTTGTGTTTACTTTTGTTAGCTCTGGGGTCCACTCAGACCATGAGATCAGATGGGGAGTCCCGCAGAGAGAAGGGGACCCAGGCAGGGAAAGGCGGACTGGGAAGAGACAGGTCCTGAGGCCGAGGGGCCCGGCGGGTTGGCAGTGGCTCCCTTACCTGGTGCACTCACCCAGAGCATGCACAGGGGCTGGCGAGGGTCTCAGGCTGCTCCGCAGCTCAGCACAGACAACACACAGGCGGACTTCCCCACACGCCCACACACGCTCCTGCACACTCGCTCACAATTCACACACAACCCCCAACACACTCGCACGTGGTCACACCTCTGTCACATGCAGCGCATGGGCACCCCACGGGAGACAGGCCTGGACCCCCTCCCACCCACGACCTCCCCCTGGCTCCTCTGCCCAGCAGACGGGACACGATGGAACACGCTTCTTCCCCTTTCCAGAGAGGCCTGTGGTGGAGGCTCTGCTGAGAGAAGGCCTCTGAGCATCAGCACGACAGAACCCTCCCAGCCACAGTGGTGGCCCTGGTGGCAGCAGGGACACAGGGTCCCTTCTGTGAGACCCCCTTACTCCTCGGCTGGGTTGGCTTTCCTGGATGGGAAGGGACCCAGAGAGGGGGCTGGGCAGCCCACGGGGTTACCGTTTGGGTGGAGGGCACTGAGTGTGTGTGTGCACGCATGTGTCAGGTGTGCACACGGGTTTCCCTGGGGGTCCCCTCTGCTTGCACATCTGGGAGCCCAGTTGGGGTCCTGAGAGGAGGATCAGCCCTCAGCCTGGGACTAGAAACCAGGCTGTGGCGGTGACAGGCTGGGACCCAGCCCAGCTCTTCGGCCGCCTGGGTTGTGGCTTTGGGGAAGTGACATCAGCTCCCTGGGCCCAGGTCCTGGTCTCTGGGAGGCGGGCTTAATGACATCGGTGTTGGAATTGACCCAGTGCCATGGCCTTTGTTCGATCCCAGAGCAGCACCAAGCGCTGCCTGCACCCTGGGTGGCCCTGCTGCACACCGTGGCTCTGAGCCAGGGGAACTGGGCTCCTCTGGGAAAAGCCTCACGTCCCCCTTTCTGCCACCCAGGAGCAGGAAGACAGAAGTCCCTGTCCCGTCCTCAGAGGAAGGAGGGCGGTGACCCCCATGAAGAGCATCCCTGGGGCTGTTTCCATGGCAACATGGGAGCCCCACCATGGGGGCCACTGGGCCAGGCCCCCTCCCCTTGCCTGGCAGGACCCAGGTCATCACGAACATGCCCCCTGCCCACACTTTCGCTCCTCACACCAGCCCAGGGAGGTGGGAAGCAGGTGGGAGTCATGCCCGTTTTCTATGCGGGGACACTAAGGCTTCCCAGGGGTATCAGGTTGGTGCTAGAGCTTGAACCCACTAAGGAGTCTTCAGGTCTTCATCCTCCATCCTCAGCCTCCCATCCCTGTGTGAGTGTCGCCTTTTCCAAGAGAGCTCTGCCTATCAAACCCAAAACAGCATCACCTAGACTGATGCTACTCAGAGTGTGGTCCCTAGACTTGGAAGATACTCAGAAACGCAGAGCTGTGGGCTCCACTGCAGGTCTTCCAAACCCAGATCTGCATCGAACCCCCTCTCCAGGGAATCTTAGGCACATCAAGTCTGAGACACATGGCGGAACCCAGTGCCATCCATAAGAACTTTCTGGAATGATTTAAAGTTTCTCACCTTCCCAGCATCATGGCAACTAGCCACACAAGGCCATTGAGCACTTGCAATAGAGAAACTAAAATCAGGCAACTGAGTTTTTACATTTTATTTCATTTCAGTTCAAATAGCCACAAAAATACCTCTTGGATAACACAGGCCTAAGTCAGTACAGGTGTTCCCAAATGGCAGCGCCAATTATTATCACTGAATAAAATGAATCCAGCAGGACCGGCTCCCCATTTCTTTATCTTACCACCCTCAAGGGAAGGGGTGTGACTATCTTTGTTGGTCAGATTTGGAAAGTGAGACTCAGGTCCCTTGTGCAAGATTCCACAGTCAAAACCATGGCCATCCTCATTGACACCATTGACCCTGGGACAGTGCCATTTAACAGAGAGAAGTCTCAGAGAGGTGAAGAGATTTGTCCAGGGTCACACAGCATCTAAGTGGCAGAGTGGGGTGGGCACAGCCTGTTTCTCCCAAGGTTGTACCATGAGGACCCTGGGTAGTGGGGGCAGGAGCTGTGCTTGAGAAGCTGGGGATGGGAAGAAGACAGTCCTGCACCTGGAGAGGCCCCTAGGGATCGGAGCACCCACCACACCTGGGGAGGTCACTTACCATGCTCCAGAGGGGCAGCATCAGATTCCAGGCAGGCAGTGCAGCCCACAGGAACCTCTGGTTGCTTCCTGCAGCTTGCTGGGAGGGCACAGGCTGTGGCCACAGGCGCCAGGGAACATGAGTGGCTTCCTGAGCAGCAGCCAGCTGGGCCCCAGGGAAGGCCAGGGAGGCGCCCTTGCCCCTCAGCCTCTGCCACTTTCTTGTATTTAACGCCTCGCTCCATTTCTGAGCGAGTGTGGGTGCTACGTGTGTGTTTATCTAGTGACAGAAGGCAACCTCCCAGGAAGGGAGCCCCCTCCCAGCCTCCTCCAAGCTCCCACACCCAGCCTAATGCTGCATGGTGGAGCAGGTGGGTGATTAGGAGGCAGACTGAGAATCCAGAACCGCAGGCCTCCTGCCACCACCTCGCTCCAGGGGCAGGTCCCCGGCCACACATGCCAGCTCAAACCCCAGAATGCCAGAGACCAGGACCCTACAGATGGAGAAATAATACTGATAACAACAGTGAAAATAAGAGCTGCTGTTAGGGGAGGTTTCCCTCTGCACGCAGGGGTGGTTCCCCTGTACACTGACGGAGAGCGGGCCCAGAGGCATCCCAGTCTGGGGAGCCGAGGCACTGTGCAGAGGTGTCCTTGGCTCAGGTAACCCAGCAAGGACACAGTAGATCCAGGCTCTGATCGAGGTCTGCGGCAAACAGGAGGCAACCCGGAAGGAGCTGGAGGAGTGCAAGCTGCCGTCGGCAGGGGGAGACCTCAGGATCCAGGGGCTTGACCTTCACAGCCTTGGTTTCTCTGTCAACCCAGTGGGGAGGCTGAGGCCAAATTCGCATGAACAGCAGGGGAATTAAACAGGCCAAGATGCCAGGCAGACAGGATGGAGCCAAAGGAATGTGCGTCAGCAGAGGAGCGCAGTGTCGGTATCCAGTAGGCGCTCAGCAGATGATGTGAATGCACAAGGCGGAAGGAGAAGGTGCCTGACTTGTAAACCAGTAGCCCCCACCATCTGGGAGAATTGAGCATTTGAGCCACGTTGCGGCGCCACCTGGGACAGTGTGAGCCCATTTTATAGACCTGGAGACTGAGGCTCTGGGAAGGTTGATGGGCTCCTGGGGTCTCACAGCCACTGGGCAGGGGAGCTGGGAGATGGGCATGGTGGGGACTAGAGTTGCGACCCCAGCCCAGTGGCACGTGCAGCAGGCACCCAGTGTGGCAACTCGGGGAGGCAAGGTGGCTGGCCTCACAGATGGAGCACAGGCGGACGGCGGCCAAGGGGTGCTTCTCGCACAAGCTCATGCACAGCCGCTGAGGCAACATCCTTGCCCAGCTGCTGTGGACGACCATCACCATGGCAACCACCAAAGGTCAACTGGCCTCAGGTGTGAGGAGGGGCTGCATGCACTTTGCACCCTGACCCTGCTGCCCCCTGTGACCAGCTGATGACGTGTGTGTTCAGCTTCAGGCCTCCGGGGCTCCCCAGCTCCAACAGCTGGATGTAGGCGGAGCCCCCCAAGGACAGACCCCGACCACCAAGCCTTGGCCCTTGCGTCCAGGACCCACCTGCTGCCCCAGGGATGCCTGCACTGAGGGTCAGGGGTCTTCGGCCAGAGGAGGGCTGGAGGCCCGGTTGCGTGTTGGGGGAGCCCAGAAGTCGTGGCTCTGTGCCGTGAGTATTAATTATCTACTAAAAACTCTCCAGGCAGCAGCTGCATCTCGGCTGCTGGAAGCTGTTCCCGAAAACCCACCCATGGCTTCTCTGGGCAGAAGGAGGCAGTTCTGTGGCAGCTGAGAGGCAGTCCCGGAACCCGTGGGGTGGGCACTAGTCTGGGGGATATGGGAGACAGGGGCATGGGGGACCTCCCTGGGGGGAGGATTATGGAGCAGAGCATGGGGGACAGGCTTGGCAAGAGGAGGCGACACTGGAAAGGCAGAAGTCTAAGGCTTTGGAGATGCTGCACCTTTGTTTGCTCAAGAAGCACCTGCACTTATTGAGTGCCTGCTGTTTACAAAAAGCCTTAGTGCCCGGCTTGCTCAGGTGTGGTTGAAAGATAGAGGGAGCCCGCACCTGTATAAACAAAGGCTTCCCCAAACTGCCCCCAGCCTCCTGAAAGTGGTAAAGAATTTTCTGTCTCTCATCTTATCTGTGAAGGCCAGGGGGCTGACCCAAGAGCAAACCTTGCTAACGACAACCCTCCTCTCGGAGGTCAGGGTGACTCAGAACTTAAGATAACATGCTTTACAATTGTGTATGTTAACCAATTAAGAAGAACACTGTATAACTGCTTGCCTTTTATTATATAAACCCTGCTAACGAGGACTCGGGGCCTCTTAGCGTCACCAGTTGAGGACGCAGAGGACCAGGCTCGAGCTTGCTAATAAATGACTCTTTGTTGCTTGCATTGATCATGGTCTCTGGTGGTCTTTGCGGGGTCTCGAGCCTTTGGGCACAACATATGGGGGCTCGCCCGGGATGCCCCACGCCCACCTAGACACCTGATCATAGAGTCATAAGTGACATCTTCAGCCGGTGAGTAAGGCATTGCTGTGTGTTTTCTGGTCTGGATTGCCTGCAGGTTCTGGTTCTGTGCTGGCATAGTCCTGGCGGACACGATATAGGACCCCAGCAGGGTCTCGGGAGACGTCCCCTCAACCCATCGGGTGACTCTGTCACATCTGGGCAGCTTCTGTGCTGCATTTGGGCGACTCTGTCGCATCTGGGTGACTCTTTGTCCCATCTGGGCATTGTGTTGTGTCTGGACAACTCTTTGACACAATCGGAAATTGTTTGTTTTTGTTGACAAAGTACCAGCTAGCCAATTTCTGATTTAGCGCGCTATATGTCTATCTGTGTATTGTACCGTATGGTCATTACTCTTATCTCATATTAAATTCTTCATTGTGTTAATCCAATCTTAGGCTTGGGGATACTCATTGCAGGGTACTTTACAGTCCTTCTCCTTGTTCCTGAGAGATTTGTTTACTCCAATTCCCCTAGGCAGAGAGCTCAGCCGCTCCATTCCTCAAAAGTAGTAAGAAATAATGTTTTGTGATTTTCTGCATTCAAACCTAACCTGATTTCTCAACCAGGAAGAAAAAGGGTTAAAAAGTCCTAGGTGATCCCCCCCTCCCCCCTGCCTGGCCTTGCTGAAGCCTGCATTGGAATGTAAACTGCAGCAGTCTCAGCAGGAAAGGGGGGTGACCTGAAGAAAAGAAAAAAAAAAAGGTGTCCCTTTTAAACTCCTGGGCTGCTACACAGAACTAACTCATTTTCTAGGATTCTTGTTTTGTTTTGTTTTTCTTTAAAGCTGTATTTTTGAGCTCATAATTTTGATCCTGCATACCTAGGTTAATGATTTTTTCTTTTTGATCAGTTCTATTTTTTATTCAACTAGAATTTTTGAACATCTGTTACATTGCAATGGAGATTCGCCTATAAAGTTACAAGGCCTTTGATTTTGTATTATTTGTATGTTGTGCTAATGTCATGTTTGTCTGTACCAAAACTGAGCGCTCCTAAAGTTAAAATTTAAAAATGGATCCAAATACTTTTATTCACGTGATTTAAAAGGGTTCGATTTAAATTGGGTAAACTAATAAAGGTAAGATGTCTTTAGAAATAACTCGCAAGTCTCTAGGTGGTCAAACTAATGGAATGTTGATGTTAAACAATGTTTAATATCAATTGTTTCTAGGACTTTTCTTCAACAGGAAAGAGACAGCAAATACTGTTCAGGACACTTGTCTGATATCTTGGTTTTTACAGAATAAGTGAATTAGAGTTAACATGTATGGGATTACTCAAATGTGTTTGCTAGTGACATCTGATTAATTTGCAAAGTTAAAATGCTAATTGTTAAATGACATCAAGTACTTTTAACTCCTTAAATTACATGGGGTAACATACTTAAACATTATTGGTGGTTTCATAGGTAGGTAAATTATAAAGTGTTTAAAATCACTTTGTGTCATTACTAAAAACAAGGTTATTAAGAGTTATGTTCTAACAGATAAAACCTCAAGCCGGAGGGTGAGTGTTCCATCTGCTCCCTTACCACTTCCCCCTGTTCCCCCTCCAGTTCTGCAAATCTCCAAGGAGATCTTAGATTTGGATTTAGAGTTACCATCTCCCCTTTCACTGTGTTTCAGTTAGAGTACTATAAACCACAAAGTATTTTATCTTGTTAAAATAGAATGATTTATCTAAATTCAGAAATTTCATAAGAGTTGTTTCAGAATGTGGACAAAAAAGGGGTTAACAGATAGGAAAGAGAAAATAAAAGGTTCTGGGTTTGGAAATGTATTTAATAAAAATGAAAAGAAAATGTTTCTGGGTAAGAAAGTGCCTGTGTGATGGAATACATGAGGGTCTAAGTAAGTGCTAAGAAAGTCTGTGTGTAAGTAAAGGGCAAGTTTCAACAAGTTTGTGTGTAACTAAGTTGGTTGTATGTATGTGAGACAGCTAAAGCTATTTAAGGTTTTTCCTAAGGTGAAATACTAATGTTCTGATATAAGCCAAAGTTTAATCTATATGGTAAAATGACATGGTAAAATAACAAGTATTTCTTAGAAATTCTAATTTACTCTTAACTTTGTGTCTATTAAGTTTTATTCTTCAAAACAATTAGTCTTAAAAATTGGGGTTTATACAATTATGGTTAAACAACTGTTAAGAGTATTGTACTATGTTACAGAATCTAAATTTTTCATTAAAAACTGAATTTAGTAAGATTAAAGTGTCAAGGTAATTGTGAAATGGTCACTCCTTGTATATTACATGTATTCATACTGTCCAGGTATACACATTTTTAAAGCAGGAAATTTGTCAAGTGCTATTCTCCAGAATAAACTTGTCTGTACTGGTAATATTAAACTTAAAGAGTACATTTTATTGGGGATTTATTTCTATCATTTAATGTTCTATCATGGGACATATTATCAGTAAGGTATATGTAAAATTGGTTACTTATTTCACTGAGATGAAAATTTAAATGTAAATATATATCTAAGAGTTAGTGACAGCCTTATTTGTTTAAAGGCTCATAGTGTAGAAGGTAAAAGCATTTTGCTACACAAAAGAAAAGTTAAAAGCTCTCTCAGCCTTTCTTTGATTGATTCCTGTTTTGGATATAATGTTAGACTGTGTTAACTAATGTTCATATGGACTCAGTAATCAATATATGTAAATTTCTTAAAATGACATTTAAGAAAGAGTGTAATGCACAATAGCAAAAATGGGAAAACAATGACTGAGATTGGGGTCTCTGACTTCATGACTGTAGCATGCCTGGTGCCTGGGAGTATTCCTGTGTAGGAGCACAAGATGCCTAACTGCTGTGGCAGTAGCCTCTCTGGGGAGACTCTGTACAGGAGTCCTATCAGCTCTTACATTGATCTCAGGCACACAGCTCTTGGGCAGAAAGAAATTATTTTGCTAGATAACCAGTGTTTCATCAACCTTCTATAGTTCCTGCCCACCTTACAGTAACTTTGGACAGTGGACTTCTTTGAGAGCTACACAGAGTTCCTAACATTGCCCTTTGCAGTTGTGGGAAAAAGTTATGTAGATGTTCTAGTCTCTGTAACTCTCCTGAAAACAAAGAATAATGCTTACATAGTCTTTAACCTAATAATAAGACATGTATAAAGATTGCTAACATAACTGTTTAGGTCTGCATTTCCATCAGAGAACAGAGCTCCATCTGATCTCAGCTTAATCTTCAAAATCTGTGTTTATAAACCTTTATTTTCTTTTTTTTTATTGTAAACAAACGGGATACATGTTTTTTCTCTGTCTGTACATGGCTTAAAGGCATACCATTTGTGTAATCATAAATTTACATAGGGTAATGTTGTTTGATTCATTTTGCCATTTTTTCCCTTCCCCCCTCCCCTCCCACCCTTCCCCTCCATCTATACAGTCCTTCCTTCCTCCATTCCTGCCCCCTCCCTAAACCCAACTCCAACCCCAACACTAACCCTTCCCACCCCCCATTATGTGTCATCATCCACTTATTAGCGATATCATTCTTCCTTTGGTTTTTTGAGATTGGCTTATCTCACTTAGCATGATATTCTCCAGTTTCATCCATTTGCCTGCAAATGCCATAATTTTATCGTTCTTTATGGCTGAGTAATATTCCATTGTATATATATACCACAGTTTCTTTATCCATTCATCAATTGAAGGACATCTAGGTTGGTTCCACAATCTGGCTATTGTGAACTGAGCAGCTATGAACATTGATGTGGCTATATCTCTGTAATATGCTGATTTTAAGTCCTTTGGGTATAGGCCAAGGAGTGGGATAGCTGGGTCAAATGGTGTTTCCATTCCAAGTTTTCTAAGGAATCTCCACACTGCTTTCCAGAGTGGCTGCACTAATTTGCAGCCCCACCAGCAATGTAAGAGTGTACCTTTCTCCCCACATCCTCGCCAACACCTGTTGTTGCTTGTATTCTTGATAATTGCCATTCTAATTGGGGTGAGATGGAATCTTAGGGTGGTTTTGATTTGCATTTCTCTTATTACTAGAGATGTTGAACATTTTTCCATATGTTTGTTGATTGCTTGTAGATCTTCTTCTGTGAAGTGTCTATTCATTTCCTTAGCCCATTTGTCAGTTGGATTATTTACATTCTTGGTGTAGAGTTTTTTGAGTTCTTTATAGATTCTGGAGATTAGCGCTCTATCTGAAGTATGATTGGCAAAGATTTTCTCCCACTCTGTAGGCTCTTTCTTTGCATTGCTGATAGTTTCCTTTGCTGAGAGAAAGCTTTTTAGTTTGAATCTATCCCAGTTATTAATTCTTGCTTTTATTTCTTGTGCTATGGGAGTCATGTTGAGGAAGTCTGGTCCTAAGCCGACATGTTGAAGCTCTGGACCTACTTTTTCTTCTAAAAGATGCAAGGTCTCTGGTCTGATTCCGAGATCCTTAATCCATTTTGAGTTTAGTTTCGTGCATGGTGAGAGATATGGGTTTAGTTTTATTCTGTTGCATATGGATTTCCAATTCTCCCAGCACCATTTGTTGAAGAGGCTATCTTTTCTCCATTGCATATTTTTGGCCCCTTTGTCTAGTATGAGAAAATTGTATTTATTTGGGTTTGTGTCCATGTCCTCTATTCTGTACCATTGATCCACCTTTCTATTTTGGTACCAATACCATGCCGTTTTTGTTACTATTGCTTTGTAGTAGTGTTGAAGATCTGGTATTGCAATACCCCCTGCTTCACTCTTTCTGCCAAGGATTGCTTTAGCTATTCTGGGTTTTTTATTCTTCTAGATGAATTTCATAATTGCTTGCTCTATTTCTGTAAGGTACATCATTGGGATTTTAATTGGAATTGCATTGAATCTGTATAGCACTTTTGGTAGTATGGCCATTTTGACAATATTAATTCTTCCTATCCAAGAACATGGGAGATCTTTCCATCTTCTAAGGTTTTCTTTAATTTCTTTCTTTAGTGTTCTGTAGTTCTCATTGTAGAGGTCTTTCACCTCTTTTGTGAGATTGATTCCCAAATACTTTATTTTTTTCGAAGCTATTGTGAATGGAGTAGTTTTCCTAATTTCTCTTTCTGAAGATTCATCGCTTATATATAAAAATGCCTTAGATTTACGTGCATTGATCTTATATCCCGCTACTTTACTGAATTCACTTATGAGATCTGAAAGTTTTCTGGTGGAATTTCCTGGTTCCTCTAAGTATACCATCATATCATCAGCAAATAGGGATAGTTTGAGTTCTTCTTTTCCTATTCGTATCCCTTTAATTTCTTTGGTCTGTCTAATTGCTCTGGCTAGAGTTTCAAGGACGATATTGAATAGAAGTGGTGAAAGAGGGCATCCCTGCCTTGTTCCAGTTTTTAGAGGGAATGCTTTCAGTTTTTCACCATTTAGAATGATATTAGCCATGGGTTTAGCGTAGATGGCCTTTAAAATGTTAAGGAATGTTCCCACTACCCCAATTTTTTCTAGTGTTTTGAGCATGAAGGGATGCTGTATTTTATCAAATGCTTTTTCTGCATCTATCGAAATAATCATGTGATTCTTGACTTTAAGTCTATTGATATGGTGAATTACATTTATTGATTTCCTGATGTTGAACCAACCTTGCATCCCTGGGATGAAACCCACTTGATCATGGTGCACTATCTTTTTAATATGTTTTTGTATGCGATTTGCTAAAATTTTGTTTAGAATTTTTGCATCGATGTTCATTAAGGATATTGGTCTGAAATTTTCTTTCCTCGATGTGTCTCTGTCTGGTTTAGGAATCAGGGTAATATTGGCTTCATAGAATGAGTTTGGGAGAGTTCCCTCCTCTTCTATTTTATGGAATGCTTTGAGAAGTATTGGAATGAGTTCTTCTTTAAAAGTTTTGTAGAACTCGGCTGAGAACCCATCTGGTCCTGGACTTTTCTTTGTTGGAAGGCTTTTGATGACTTCTTCTATTTCATTACTTGAAATTGGTCTATTTAAATTGTGTATGTCCTCCTCATTCAGTTTAGGCAATT
This sequence comes from Sciurus carolinensis, assembly GCF_902686445.1. Classification (NCBI taxonomy): domain Eukaryota; kingdom Metazoa; phylum Chordata; class Mammalia; order Rodentia; family Sciuridae; genus Sciurus; species Sciurus carolinensis. The sequence continues at coordinate 264,287 of NW_025920127.1, read as the reverse complement.
CATATGTCTCTAGAAACCTGTTGATGTCTTCGAAATTTTCTATTTTGTTGGAGTATAGGTTTTCAAAATAGCTTCTAATTATGTTTTGTATTTCACTCATGTCTGTTGTGATATTTCCTTGTTCATTCCGAATTTTAGTGATTTGGGTTTTCTCTCGTCTTCTCTTTGTTAGTGTGGCTAAAGGTTTATCAATTTTGTTTATTTTTTCGAAGAAGTAACTATTTATTTTGTCAATTTTTTGTATTGTTTCTTTCGTTTCAATTTCGTTCATTTCAGCTCTCAGTTTAACTATTTCCTGTCTTCTACTACTTTTGGTGTTGGTCTGTTCTTCTTTTTCTAGGGCTTTGAGCTGTAGTGTTAGGTCATTTATTTTTTGAGTTTTACTTCTTTTATTAAATGTGCTCCATGAAATAAATCTTCCTCTAAGTACCGCTTTCATAGTGTCCCAGAGATTTTGATATGATGTTTCTTTGTTCTCGTTTACCTCTAAGAATTTTTTAATTTCCTTCCTAATATCTTCTGTTATCCATTGATCATATAGTAGCATATTGTTTAATCTCCAGGTGTTGGAGTAGTTTCTGTTTTTTACTCTTTCATTAATTTGTAACTTCAATCCATTATGATCTGATAGAATACAAGTAGTGTCTCTATCTTCTTGTATTTACTGACAAGGTAGTGTCTCCATCTTCTTGTATTTGGTGACATTAGCTTTGTGGCATAATATATGGTCTATTTTAGAGAAGGATCCATGTGCTCCTGAGAAGAAAGTGTATTCGCTCTTGGTTGGATTGTATATTCTATAAATGTCTGTTAAGTCTAAATTATTGATTGTGTTATTGAGATCTATGGTTTCTTTGTTCAATTTTTGTTTGGAAGATCTGTCCAGTGGTGAAAGAGGCGTGTTAAAATCACCTAGTATTATTGTGTTATGGTCTATTTGGTTTCTAAAATTGAGAAGGATTTGTTTAACATACATGGATGAGCCACTGTTTGGGGCATAGATGTTTATGATTGTTATATCTTGCTGATTTATGCTTCCCTTAAGCAGTATGAAATGTCCTTCTTTATCCCTTCTAACTAACATTGGCTTGAAGTCCACATTATCTGAAATGAGGATGGATACTCCAGCTTTTTTGCTGAGTCCATGTGCATGGTATGTTTTTCCCCATCCTTTCACCTTTAGTCTATGGGTATCTCTTTCTATGAGGTGAGTCTCTTGCAGGCAACATATTCTTGTATCTTTCTTTTTAATCCAATCTGCCAGTCTATGTCTTTTGATTGATGAATTCAGGCCATTAACATTCAGGGTTATTATTGAGATATGATTTGTATTCCCAGTCATTTGGTTCATATGTAAAATTTTTGACACATCTTGGTTCCTCCTTTATTTGACAGTTCCTTTAGGATAATTCCTCCCTTTGCTGATTTGCTTCTTTGTTTTTTTTCTCTTCCTCATGAAATATTTTGCTGAGAATGTTCTGTAATGCTGGCTTTCTTTTTGTAAATTCTTTTAGCTTTTGTTTATCATGGAATGATCTTATTTCATCGTCAAATTTGAAGGTAAGTTTTGCTGGGTATAAGATTCTTGGTTGGCATCCATTTTCTTTCAGAGTTTGAAAAATGTTGTTCCAGGCCCTTCTAGCTTTTAGCGTCTGGATTGAAAAATCTGCTGATATCCGTATTGCCTTCCCCCTGAATGTAATTTGGTTCTTTTCTCTCACAGCCTTTAAAATTCTGTCTTTATTTTGTATGTTAGGTATTTTCCTTATAATGTGCCTTGGTGTGGGTCTGTTGTAATTTTGTGTATTTGGAGTCCTATAAGCCTCTTGGACTTGATTTTCCATTTCATTCTTCAGATTTGGGGAATTTTCTGATATTATTTCTTCAAATAGATTGTTCATTCCTTTGGTTTGTTTCTCTAAGCCTTCCTCAATCCCAATAATTCTCAAATTTGGCCTTTTCATGATATCCCATAGTTCTTGGAGATTCTGTTCATGATTTCTCACCATCTTCTCTGTTTGTTCAACTTTGTTTTCGAGGTTAAATATTTTGTCTTCAATATCTGAAGTTCTGTCTTCCAGCTGTTCTATCCTATTGGTTATGCTTTCTATGGAGTTCTTAATTTGGTTTATGGTTTCCTTCATTTCAAGGATTTCTGTTTGGTTTTTTTTCAATATCTCTAACTCTTTATTGAAATGATCTTTTGCTTCCTGAATTTGCTCTGTTAACTGTTGATTGGTGCGATCGTTCAATGCCTGCATTTGCTCTTTCATCTCATCGTTTGCTTCCCTGATTATTTTAATTATGTACATTCGGAACTCCCTTTCTGTCATTTCTTCTGCCATGCTGTCGTTGGATTTTATTGATGTAACATCTAGATTTGTTTGGGGCATTTTCTTCCCTTGTTTTCTCATATTGTTCAGGGATCAGTGGGTCATTAAGATGTTGCAGATTTCCTCTATCAACTTATAATGCCCCTGAAGATTGCTAGTATATCCCCTCTTATCCTTCAGTAGCCTGAAGTCTTGGAGGAGGTTGATAATGCAGAGCTCCACGAAGAAGCTGCCTCTCTAGGTGTGGTAACCCTCAGGTGGGGTATATTCCCTGCTAGTGGGCAGAGGTGCCTCCACTTGTTGACCAATGGTCATCCAATGGAGAACTAGACTGCGGGCTGAGGCAAGGCCTGTTTGTGCCTATGTCTCTGACTTTACCATCCCTGTGGGAAAACCTCCCCCGGCCAGGAAGAGTCACTCGGTGGGGACATCTCGCTGGTCAGTTGCCCTCCTAGAGGTTCCCCTCAATCTACAACTACCACCTGGGCTGGGACATTCCTTTGCAACAATCCCAGGGGCCCGGACCTACGTCCTGGGCCTGGGAGCCTCACCCTTTGCAGGCAAGTCTCCTTAGGCTGCCTCTCCCAGAGAATCTGCCCGCAGCCCTGGAAACTTCGCTCCGCCCCTAGGCGTGTCTCTGTGCGGCTCTTCCAGCAAGAAGCCACCTAGCTCCTGGCACCCTGCTCTGCACCAATCGCCTGGCTATGCAGCCCCTCCCCTGAGCCACCACCTGGAGCCCCGTACAATAGCTCCGAGACCCAGAGACCCGCCACACACCTCCTCCTCCGGACAGCCGCCCGGTTTCCGACGCAGTCACTAGGAGTCCAAACAACTCACTTCAGATCTCCTCCTCCCGCCAACCACCCATAGCCCTAGGCAGTCACTCCAAGTCCAAGTGACTCGCCCTGTTCCTCCTCCTCCTCCTTGGGGTAGCCCCCCGGGTGTTCAGGAGCGGTGGCTCCGAGACCAGGTGACTCACCACGCTCCTCCTCCAGGCAGGCCACCGGTGTTCAGGAGCGGTCGCTTTTAGTCCAATCAACTCACCACTCGCCTCCTCCTCTGGCAACCGCCTGTGGTTCTGATGCAGTCACTCCCAGACTAAGCGTCCCACCGCTCTCCTCCTCCAGGCAGGCCATCAGTGTTCTGGAGCAGCTGCTCCGAGTTCAAACAGCTCGTCACGCAGCTCCTCCTCCGGCAACCGCCCGCGGCTCTGATGCAGTTACTCCCAGGTCAAGCAACACGCCGCGCTCCTCCTCTTCCGGGCAACCTCCCGGCACTCAGGAGCTCTCGCTCTGAGTTCAAACAGTTCACCATGCAGCTACTCCTCTGGCAACCGCCTGTGGTTCTGATGCAGTCCCTCCCAGACCAAGCGTCCTGCCGCGCTCCTCCTCTTCCTCTGGGCAGTCCCCCGGCACTCAGGAGCGCCCACTCTGAGTTCAAACAGCTCACCATGCAGCTCCTCCTCTGGCAACCGCCCGTGGCTCTGATGCAGTCACTCCTAGACCAAGCGTCCTGCCGCGCTCCTCCTCTTCCTCCGGGCAACCCCCTGGTGTTCAGAAGCGGTTGTTCTGGGCCCAAACAGCTCGCCACGCAGCTCCTCCCCAGGCAGCCGCCCGGAGCCCCAGCGGCTGCTCGAGTCCAAGCGCTGTGCTGAGCCGTCTCCTCTACGATGATCCCAGTTGTCTGTGTTTACCGCTCCAGCGGGGGGAGGGGCGTCTCGCCGAGCAACTCCACTTCACAAAATCCCTGCGTTCCTGGGCTACCGACCCATCCGGGACGCCTCCCCAACAGGAGAGACTCACCCGGCAGCTTTGAGTTGGTCCCAAGTCTCTCACTATCTCCTCTTTTGAATCTTGCGTCCTGGAGCAGCGTGAAATGCAGCCACCCTCTAGTCCGCCATCTTGGCCCAGTCCTATAAACCTTTATTTTCTAATACTCCTTTGACCCCCACTGAACTTGAAAATTTGGTCATGCTGGTCATGGCAAAAGGGGCAAAAATTAGCTTTAGGATTAGAACATTTTACTTAAGACTTGTGAAGAGCCCTGCCTTACCTGAGGTAAGGCTCTGCCTCACCCTGCTACATGTTAGAATGGCTCCAAAGTAAGCCAGACTTTAACTCATTTAAAGTTGTGCTCAAAAGTTTGATGTTTGTTGTAAAGATTACTGTGATCTCAAACAGGGTATATAATGTAGAACTCAACCAAAATTCAAGATAACTATTATACAAGCTAAATATGTTTTTACTCTTGCTAATTTAATTTTGTAAAACTGTTGCCTGTTACTGTTTTGCAGAAGTAGCTGCTTCCAGAACATACAACCTAGGTAACTTGTGATAATAGGCCATCACCTTCAAAACAGATAGTATGTGGTAGTACTTTAATAAAAGGGTAAATGACTGTAAAGTTATGGACATTAAAGTTAAAGCCCAGTACTCTTACTTTATGACTGGTGAGAATGGCTTTCTGGATGATTAAGATCAAACTTAGAAATTGGAATTAAATATAGAGGCCAAGAGAAAAAAAAAAAAAAACAGTATCTTGCCCTCAAAGTCAGCCTGAACCCAGGGAATAAGAGAACTTATCTAAGGAGCGCTGCAACTCTGGGTCACACAACCTCCTGATCAAGGAGATTGTTGAGACTAGAGGATGAAAATTACTCAGGGCATCTGCTGCAGAGGAGTATCATGGAAAAAGGGAGACACCCCTAATGCTTTCAAGGAAAGCCACCTCATCGAGAAGACCCTGCCTAACCAATGGCACTAATGGAGCCAAGAAGCTGCTCTTAAGTTCTCTATGAGTGGCCCCTGTGGAAACTCAGCTGACTCTTTAACAAGACAGGAACCAGGTCAATTTGACCAGCTTGATCTTGGACACCCAGCAAAACAGTTAAAACCAAAATATAGCCATTCTTGGGCATTTAAAAGAAATAATAGTTAAAAGTAACTTAAGATGTACACTTGTGTTAACCCACTAAAATTAAGAGTGGAAGCTACAAAAGAAAGGTTCTTAGGCAAATGTGCCTGATAACTATCAAGGGAAACTGCCAGAGTCAGAAGATTTTAGTCAGTTTAAGGCCTACAGTCACAAGTAGACTTTATCTATGTTTGCTAGTATGATTATCTAGCCCTAAGTAACAGAAATATAGAGATCTCTACTTAACACAGGCTATACCAATAAAGGGATATTGTATAAAAATCAGATGACATTAAGTAGCTTAACTATATTTTCTGGGGACCTCAATGACATTAAGAGTTAAATATTGTGTTTACATTCCTGACAACCTGGACAATGTTAAAGTCCCCAAATAAAGGCTTTGTCCCCTCCAGTCTTTCCTAGGCCTTGTTATGGAAACAACTTCTCAGTTCTTCCACCCCCTGGTGAGGAATTATTGACTTCTGTCATCTTTATGATATTCATTGGCATGTTCCAGATTCCACAACATTTACATTGTATCAATCTCATTTCAGTACTCATGTCTTTTTGTTCTTCTCTCATAGAAGAACCCATCCCCAGATGCCTTTACAGCCTGCTCTTCCCCAACCAGACTTCTACCTTGGACTCCTCAGTGGACCCGATTTCTAAAAAGGGAACTCCAAACTGCTTGCCCCACGCTGCCTACTTCCAGCTCGAAGAAGCCAGATTGGTCATCGCCCATTTTCCCTACAGCAGTGAAGGAGTTCCTAGTATTAGAGGGGTAAATGAAGTCAGAATTGGGGACAGGCAGTTAGTGTAGAAATATGGGATCAGGTCAAATTGAGGAAATGAAGACCATGAAGGCCGTCTGCCTCTGGAAGTTGGAGACTGCCCCTGGGAGAGTGGAGTGTTAGGGATCTCCTGAGCTCACTGATTGCCAAATTTACCTGCCTTTAAAGACTGTAAGCAAGGAGGTCTATGTGCAGCCCTGGGAGAAGAATGTTGGTTTTATGCTAATCATTCTGGAGTAGTGAGGGAATCCATGGCAAAAGTCAGAGAAGGACTAACAAAAGAAAGAAAGAATTGGAAGCTAGTCAGAGCTGGTTTGAATCCTGATTCAATTTTTCCCCCTGGTTAACTACTCTGGTGTCCGCTATAGTGGGACCCCTAATATTGTTGTTACTCGCTTTAACTATAGGACCTTGTATAATCAATAAGTTAATTGCTTTTGTTAAAGATAGAATAAATACAGTACAGCTAATGGTGCTAAAGGCCCAATATCAGCCCATTAAGCAGCAAGAATTAAAACAATAGAGATCCAAGATTGGCTCTCTAAATGTTCTTGGAAAGGGGGGAATGTTGAGAACAGGGTGATATCTGTGCTGCTAACTGTCTCAATCACCCAGATGCAGGCAATACAGGACAAACAGGACTGCTGGGCCCCTGTGCTTACCAAGGTTGTTAAGAGATATTTGTCTGAGGAATGTACAGTTGCCTGGAGACCTTATCTGTCAAGGACAGGGGGGCTTAGCCCCGACTCATCTCCTGCATAGTTCACCCCTTCCCTCCTCACTTCTTCCACTACGACCGTTCAGTTCTGGCGGGACCCAATGAGAATCAAATAGATTGGCAGGACCCAACCAGAGGAGGACTAATGTTTAGCTGTTCAAATGTTAACCAATTAAAAGAACACTGTAAAACTGCTTGCCTTTCATGCTAACGAGGGCTCGGGGCCTCTCTTAGCGTCACTGGTTAAGGACGCAGAGGACCAGGCTCGAGCTTGCTAATAAATGACTCTTTGTTGTTTGCATTGATTGTGGTCTCTGGTGGTCTTTGTGGGGTCTTGAGCCTTTGGGCACAACAAGAGATCCATGGCCAGGAAGCCAGCAGGAGGCCTGCCCCTGCTGTGACTCCTATGAGGCCCAGGGAGTCTTCCCACCAGGGCTTGGAATTGGTCTCTAATTCCAGGCTCCAACAGGTCACCTCTATAGGTCACTGCAGGGGACCTCCCAAGGTAAATCTTCTTAAGAGGATATGTCTCATGCCAGTGTGCAGTGCCATGCAGGTTCCCATGGGACTCCATTCCTAGTCTCTGTGCCCAGATGTACCTGGCACCTTCTGGGCTATGAGGTCCTGCCCATTTTGCATCTGCTCTAGGCTGCAGGAGCCTGAGGAAGACCAACGCAGGAGCCCAAAGCAGCTGCAGAGGGTCCTGAGCCAGTCTTGCCCCTCTCCCAGGATTCTGTCCAGAGAGAGGGCGGAGGCCCAGCGCCATCTCCAGGGCCCCTGGACACGGCTCTGGGCCTGGAGGCAGCTGAGGGTGGAAGGCCACGGGCGTACGCGGCCTAGGTGGGCCGCCTGGTTCTAGGGCCCCTGGCCGTGGTTGCGCTGGTGGGTCTTGAGAGAGCCCTCCGGCGGGAAGCTCTCGCCACAGCGCGGGCAGAAGTAGGGCCACCGCTCCCCCAAAGACAGCAGGCCGGCGCGGGTGCCGCGCGGGCATGCGCGGGGGTGCGCTGATGGTTGAGTAGGAAGCGCAGCTCCCTGAAGCAAGGGCCGCACTGAGCACACTGGTGCCGCTTCTTGCTGCTGTGGATGCGCTGCTGCGTGAGCAGGTTCTGCTTGAGGCTGATGCAGCGGCCGCACTCGGGGCAGGGGAAGGGCCGCTCCCCGGTGTGCGTGCGCTGGTGCGCCTCGAGGTTGTGCTTCACGCTGAAAGCCTTGCTGCACTCGGGGCACACGAAGGAGGTCGCGCGGCCGCCCAGGCATGCGCCTTCTGGTGCCTCACCAGGCTGGGCTGCTGCAAGAAGGTCTGGCCGCACAGGGGACAGCGGTGGGGCTACTCTTTGGCAGGGTGGTGGATGACCAGGCCTCGCTCATCCCCCAGACCCTTCTCTCTGTCCCCCACAGCCCCCAGAGAACTCCAGCTCGGTCATGGGCACTTCCAGCTGCAGTCACCAACCCATGGTGCCGCCTCCCGAGCCCTTCGTCTCCGCCGCAACCGAGAAATCATACTTTTGAAATGACACCTTCTCCCCCACTGTTGCAGGGGCAAAATGGGTAAAACCAGAGCATGATGGGAGTTCAGATTTCTTAATTCAGAAGTAAAACAATTCCTGGGCTCCAGCAAACTGCTGAGTAAGGAAAAGTTAAATATATTGTAGTCTATAAAGTTGCCATTCAAAGAGTTCTCAAGGATACAAAACACACAGACTGCCTCTTGAATTATTCTAAGGACCATTCTCGGTAGATTTAAAGGTTCTTTTGTTACCTCAAGGTCTCTTTAAATGCGTCAAGCTCAACCTGTGCTTCACTCATTTATGACTGTCCTACAATGTAGTGTCCAATGAAAAACTTAATTTCTCATCATTCAGAAATACATTATGCTCTAAAAGATGTATATGTCATCTTCACAAGATCATTGACATATACTTTCCTGACCCTAAGAGAACATCTAAGTTTACTATAATTACTTATGCACTTCTTTATAGAAGTGACTCATCTCAGGCTAATACTTATAGAAAAGATCAAGGCATATGCCACTGCATATAGGAATATTAGCAGGGCTGAAGAGATTAGACTGTCACCAGAACAGACATGGTCATACTGAAAGTTCCCTGAGGACAGGAGCTGGGTTGCATTTATTGGTGTTTCTAGTTCCTGGCATAGTTCAATTATACAGTAACTGTTCAATGAATCTTTAAATAACATTTCTTGAGTAATAGACACGCAGTCTATTAAATGTGGTAAACATATACTGGCAATGGGCTAGGACACGGCAGCATCTTATTGTGAAATATAGCATTTATGACAATGGAAAATCATCTTTCTCTTTAAATGCTGACAGTAGAAACAATAAAAGGAAATAAAACTTAACAGGCAAATAGAAATAGCAACCGAAGATTAATAGATCACTGTCTGCCTCACAGTTACCTTCAAAGAATCGACAGAGAGAGCCACGGGGAAATGACAGCTGAAGAGAACCCAAGAAATTACCTAGCACCAACAAAAAGATCAACCAATGTGCCATTCCCCAGCAACACCAGTGAATTACTAGTGAGCAGTGTTAGTCTGCGTTCTGGTAAGTGTTCTGAGCAACCTCAGACACACCGGTGAGTCTGACACCAACCAGCTGACAGCCCCCTGGTGGCAGACAAAGCAATGTGTGGGTTAGTGCTAGGAACAGAGATGAGTGATTGATTTTATTACCTACATTGTAAACTCTTAAATATTTTTGACAGGAAATTGCCAAATCCAGACACTACCAGGAAAACAAGAAGTACAGAGAGGTAGGGAAGTATTTGTGATGTGCAAAGCAGAAGAAAGAACAGGTAAGTGTGTTTGGAGCCTATCTTTGGAAGTGTAAGTCAGGTAGACTGTCCAGCAATAAATAGTTGGAAAATGGTGATTTGAAAATCAATTGTAAGAAAAATGTAAATGTCAGATGGGGACACAGCTTAGCATTCACAGGGACCAGGGTTCACATAGGTACATACACACACTCAAAACCTCACTTACAATATTCAAATGGCCAGGCACTGTGGCACACTACTCTAAACCCAGCTACTTGGGAGGTTAAGGCAAGAGGATAGCAAGTTCAAAGTCAGTCTTGACAACTTAGGAAAACTCTGTTGAAAATTAAAAAAATGGATATCATTCAGTAAGACATCCCCCTGTGGGTTCAATCCCTAAAACCACAACAAAAATTTTGTTTCTAAATTGTGAATGTTGTCATTTACAGCCTGGCAATGTCTGAATCCCATGCTCATGGAAAAGGGCAATAATGAAGATGTACACCATCCTTCTGTCTTCTGACCAACTTTTGTGTCCTGGGAAAATGGTTAACACTCATTATTAAAAAAACACTCCTTCTGTGTGACTTAGATGAGACTTGCTGCCCAGTTTTTCTCCTGATGCTGTGGGCCTTGTGATTGACTCTCGGGTCTACCTGCTTCAACCAACAACGTCCTCTTCCTTTACCATGAAGAACTCATTCATGAATGTTCTTTCTCTTGCAATATTTTGAGTAATTGCTCCTTAATTTTCCAGTGCAGTTTTGTGTTTCAGAGACATATAATAAATCCTTTATTTTTAATGTACAGAAAGAGATGTTCAGATTTAATAGTAGACAATCTGTTCTTTGTACCACAACTAAGAAAATGCTGAAAAAATATTTAAAGAATGTTAGTTTGAAGGAGCATCAAATAATTTGCCAGCTATGGGGGCCCACAGTTAGTGTTGTCTTGACCAAGTGCCCAAAGGACTGTGGAGCTGACTTTTATTTATTTATTTATTCGTTTATTGATTTATTTATTTTTCGTAGCAGGGATTGAACCCAGGGGCACTTAGTCACTGAGTCACATCCCCCTTTGTTAATATTTTACTTAGAAACAGGGTCTTACTGAGTTTTTTAGTACCTTGCTAAGTTGCTGAGGCTATCTTTGAAGTCTCAATCCTCCTACCTCAACCTCAGTTAAAAAAAACTTAAATGAAGTTGATTGCAGTGGTGCACACATGTAATCCCAGCAACTTGGGAACCTGAGGCAGGAGGGTCCCAAGTTCAAAGCCGACCTCAGCAACTTAGTGAAACCCTGTCTCAAAAACAAACAAAAAATAAAAACAACAAAGTTAAATCAATGGAACACTGAAAACAACTTCACTTAGTAACTAATTTGAAACAAATGGAAGATGAAAGTCTGCAGATAACACAAGTGGCAGTTTTAGTAAGAACTGAAGAGCTTTACTTAGGAATAGAAATTGGAAGTGTCTTACAATTTCCTTCTTGCCTTCGGCCTACCATTCTCAGAATACTCAGTTTTTCTCATCCATTTCTAGCTCATTTTCATTTTTCCTTATTTCTTGGTGTGAAAAAGAGCAAGGGACAGGAGATGATGTGCAGAACGGACTGACACGGACAGGCCAAGCCAACAGGGTTGTGGGTCTAGGAGAGGGGTCCCAGCCCAGTGCCACCCTTGAGTAAAAGCAAGATCACACAGTGTTCTAAGGCACTCCTTTCTATGAGAAGAAGAATTTATTTTTTATTTTTTTAGTTAGTATTTTTCATTTATTTGAAAACTTATTTTATAGAAATCTATAGGGTAGAGTATTATAATTTCATGCATGTATAAAGTATGTAATGATCAAATCACGTTAAACATTTTAAATCAATTTTAAACAAGTAATAATTGTACATATTTATGGGATATGATATTTTAATACAGGTATGCAGTCGGTATGGATTAAATGGAGGTAATGAATGCCTCCATCTTTTTTTTTGTTGTTGTTACAGGTATTGAACCCAGAGACACTTAAACACTGAGCCACATCCCCAACCCACCCTTTTTTTGTGGTACTAAGGATTGAACCCAGTGCCTTGTGCTTCCAAGGCAAGTGCTCTACCAACTGTGCTATGTGCCCATCCCCCAACGCTTTATTCTTTTTTTGAGACAGCATCTCAGTAAGTTGCCTAGGATAGTCTCAAACTTGTAATCCTCCAGCATCAACTTCTGAGTTGCCGTGATTATAGCCATGAGCCACCATGCCGAGCACGTTTCCATCTCTTTATCATTACTTTGTGTTTGGAGCCTTTGAGATCCTCTGCAAAGAGATTTTTGAGGATTCTCACCAAACCCGTGGTCACTTCAGCTAGTCCTCACCAGCCCAGTTAAAGGTCTCAGAAAACCGTGGTGGTTATGAAGTTCTTGTTTTGTTTGGTTTTCTTCTGTGGGCTGAGGATTGAGCCCACGACCTTGCACATTTTAGACCAGCTCTTTACCACTGGGCTAATTCCCCAACACTTTTTATTTTTTATTTTGAGATAGTCTCACTGAGTTGCTGAGGCTGGCCTTGAATGTACAATACTCCAGCTTCAGCCTCCTAAATAGATGTGATTGCAAGCATGTGCCATGGTTGTGAAGTTTTGAATGGTGGTTTGCTATCATCTCTGTTCATCACCCTAAATTCAGCTTGCTGTGTCCCTTGCCCCTGTGATTGTTCTCAAATTGCCACAGGGACAGATGTGTCCTAACTATGCCTGCTTCTCCAGATGTGCCTCATCAAGGGCTCCAGGCTAAGGAACTATCATCTTTTCTTGCCACAGGGTACAAGTTCAGTGGAGCATTTGTGTACAGGGTAGGAGGGGGAAAGTATCTTTGAAGGTCCTTTCCTTTTGACCTCTCTCCCTTTTCCATCTGCCAACTGCAATGAAATAATTTCAGCATCCTGCTAACTCTGTGCCCCTTCTAACTGCTTAGGTGTGATTTTCTAAAGATTGAAATCGTGGCTGTCATTAAATACAAAATGAACATGGATGAGAGATTTTTTCCAACTCCTTCGTTGATAAGGAAACCAGTCAGATGTTAAGATGAATTCAAAGGAGAATATAAAGAACAGATATATAGGCATGAATATGGATTTTCGAATAAATTTATAATAATGATTTTTTATGTAAGGTTGTCTTATATTGTACATAAATTTTACATATATAATTATAGTAGTTTAAGAATATTAATCTTCTAATCATATCAGGGGTATTTATGTGGACCCAAGGTTATAGGCAAAAACCATCTGCTTTTTACAAGTACCTTTTAAAGGATTCAGTGTGTGGCTGGGGTCGTGGCTCAGTGGCAGAGCACTCTGTGTGAAGCACTGGGTTCGAGTCTCAGCACCGCATGTAAATAAATGAAAAAAATAAAGGTCTATCAATTAAGGATTCAGTGGTTTTCAGTGTATTCACAGTATATTCATACCACATTTTCCAAAATATTTTCACCACTCCAATATGTAATATATTAAATCATGGATCCCAGGTGAGCGCATGCACGTTTGTAACTATTGCTAAATCCAAAGTTACACTTCACCTTTTTTGGTTGAACAATCTAGAATTCAATCCCCTCCCTTATCCTCAGCTGCTTCCCAATACACACATGTAGGCAAGATCCAAGTGGCTGAGGATTTGATCATTTCTACTTCCTCATCCTCTGGAACTTGCCAGTCACACAGTGTGTTCTCACTGCTCCCTGTAGACATGGCTTTTGATTTCTACTACCCTTTTCTGCATCTGTTTTCCTACCTGTTCTTTAGGGCAGGCCCATCTCCCATTTATTTCTGCAACTTCAGGGCCTAGAAGGACATTGGAAGTGGCAGGTGCCAGTGAATATTTCTGGAAGGCATATTTTCTTGTCATGCCTCCCTACTCTGTATACCCTGGTATACCCCAAGCCCCTGATTATAGCTAACTTCCTCCGTTTCTTTTCCTGCCCAGAGGAAATTTGTCTGTGGCTGGTTAGTCCTTGATCACTGGCTTCCCTGCTGCCTGGGTGAGTGATCTTAACAGTTCCTTTCCACAGGGTCCTCTACTAAACCTGATCAGGGTTTCTTTTTCTTTTTTTCCTCTTTGGTACCAGAGATTGAACCAGGTGTGCTCAAACACTGAGCCACATCCCCAGCCCATTTCATTTTTTAAATTTTGAGACAGGGTCTTGCTAAGTTGCTTGGGGCCTTGCTAAGTTGCTAAGGCTGTGTTTGAACTCGTGATCCTCCTGCCTCAGCCTCCCAAACCACTGGGATTACAGTTATGAGACACGCCTCTTGATTGATCAGAATTTCTGAGCTGATCATCTTGGATCCTCTGCAAACAGGTTTCTAGGCATTTGTGAAGGGCTCTGTTTGGTCTCAGGTGTCCTGTAAGGATTTTACTAGTACTTTTAAGTTCTGTCCTAATTAACAGTCACAGTGTAAGTGATTCCTTTTTTAAAACCAAGGTGATGGACTTTTTCCTCGCCTTGTTGGCTAGGGTGTTGGATTTAATTGCTTCCCTGGGGAGATTGCTTTGAGGACTCCCCACTCCACCCAGCTTGTTCGAGGTAAGCTATTATGTATCTTTTTCTAAAATAACCTTGAGGAAATTCTCATTTTAAATAATTTTAAATGTTTTTATTATCATTCATTTTTATTATCATTTTTAGATGTTTTATTATCATTTAAATGTTTTTAATAGTATATTATAATTATACATAAGAGTGGGATTGTGATGCATTCATAGATGCAGATAACATAATTTTGCTCCTTTTCAGTCCCAGTACTGTCCTTTTCCCTCCCCACCCCCTTCCTCCTTGCTACTATTCTTCCTTCCATTTAACTATTGTTTTTTAATTGTTGCATTAGTTATATATAAAGATGACATTTGCTGTGATATGGTCATAGGTGCATATAACATGGTTTGGTCAATTTCATTCTGTAGTTCCACTCTTCCAATCCCTCCTCCATTCCCCTCCATCCATCTCCTGTACCTCACTCCTCCCTTCTATCGTCATGGGATCCCCCCTTTTTAAATTTTCTCATTTCTCACTAACTTCTGCATATGAGAATAAACATTCAACCCTTGACTTTCTGAGTTTGGTTCATTTCACTTAACAAGTTCTCCAGTTCCATCCATTTCCCAGCAACTGACAAAATTTCATTCTTCTTCATGGCTGAGTAAAACTCCATTGTGTATATATATATACCATATTTTCATTATCCATTCATTTGTTGATGGGCACCTGGGCTGATTCCATGACTTGGCTATTGTGTGTGCTGCTATAAATATTGACATATCACTTTAGAATACTAATTTTACTTCTTTTCGATAAATACCAAGGAGTGTGATAGCTGGGTCCTATGGTGGTTCCATTCCCAGTCTTTTGATTATTCTCCATAGTGCCTTCCAAAGGGATTGTACAAATTTGCAGTGCCACCAACAATGTATGAATGAATGTACCTTTCCCACTCACCTCCTTGCCAGCATTTACTATTATGTGTATTCTTGATGATTTCTATTCTGACTGGAGTGAGATGGACTCTCACTTGGCATTTCCCTGATTGCTGGGGATGTTGAACATTTTTTTCATATATTTGTTGGCCCTTTATATTTCTTCTTTGAGAAATGTCTATTTAGCTCTTTGACTCATTTATTAAAAGCATTTATGCTTTTTGGGGTTTTTTTAGTTTTTTTATGTATTTTTGTATATAAATTTCCTGTGAGAAGAGTAGGTGGCAAAGATTTTTTTTTGCCATTCTGTAGCCTATCTCTTCCTGCTCTTGTTTCCTTTGCTGTGCAGAAGTTTTTTCATTTGAGGTTATCCCACTTATTGATTCTTGGTCTTCTTTCTTGAGTTTAGGAGTCTTATTAAGGAAGTCAGTGCCTGAGCAGATGTGATGGGTGTTGACACTATTTCTCCTAGCAGTTGCAGTGGCTCTGGTCTAATTCCTAGGTCTTTGATCCACTTTGAGTTGACTGGTGCAGCACAAGTGACAGGGACCTAGTTTCATTCTTCTACATGTGGACATCCAGTTTTCCTGGCACCATTATTTTAAAAGGTTGTTTTTTCTTCAATGGTTTTGGCAACTTTGTGAAGGAACAGATGACTGTATCTACTTGAATTGGCTTCTGTATCTTCTATTCTGCTCATTGGTCTTCATGTTTTGAAGCCAGTACCAAGCTCTTTTTGTTCCTGTAGCTCTGAAGTGTACTAAGAATGAATATTGTGATACCTTCAGCATCACTTTTATTACTCAGTATTGCTTTGGATATTCTGAATCTTTTATTCTTTCCTATGAATTTTAGGACTGCTTCTCCTACTTCTGTGAAGAATACCATTGGTATTTTGATGGGGATTGCTTTCAATCTGTAGATTGCTTTTGGTAATAGGACCATTTTAATAATATTAATTGTCTACCATGAACATGGGAGAGGCCTTTCCATCTTCTGAGATCCTCTTCAATTACTCTTTTCAGTGTTCTATTAATTTTCATTGTAGAGGCCTTTCACCTCCTTGGTTAGATTATTCTCAAGATTTGGGGGGGGGTACTATTGGTAGGAAAGCTAATGATTTTTATATGTTAATCGTGGAAATACTCAGTTTTAAACCTATCTCCATATGCCCTGCAGTTTTTCACTATTATCACCTCACGCTGTAATTCCAGCCTCCCACATTCTCTAAGAACAAATGACCATTTCAGAATATGGGACCCCTAACGGTGGCTTTAATATCCTACCTTAGGATGTCTGGTGTTGAGTTTGGTCTGACACATGCATCAGGTTCCCCAACCTCTGGCTTTCCCGCAGCTCAGTCAGTTCCCTCGTGAGAGTTTCACAAATGTGCCTTCAAAGAAATGATGATCCTGTGATGGATATGCCAGTTATCCTGATAGGATCATTACCCAGCGTATACATGTAGTGGAGTGTCATGAATATGGACAAATATGATGTGGGAATTATAAAAACTTTAAGAAATTGTGCTAAAAAGTCCAAACATAATCGTTTTTGTTTTTCATGCTGTTTTTGGGAGATCTCCAAAATGTTATTTAAAACACAAACACACTTGCTTTACTGGTTTGCATTGGTGCATTCTGTCCTTCCCAAGATAAAGCGCTGTGGGCTGGTCAACCCGCAGCTTGAGAGCAAGAGGTCTCTTCCCCAGGTCCTTCCTCCATCTGTTGGAATGAGGCGTGTGGGGGCGGCTGCCGCCACCCGAGGGTTGGAGCCGCGCCCCTGCCCAGGCGCTCCCCGCGCGATCTGTGCGGGGACTGGAGGAAGAGGACCTGGCAGCAGGATCGGACCTCCTCTCTCCACTCGAGAACCCTGAGTCTGGCGACTGAGACGCGGCAACCCGGGAGGTGCCATGGGAGCCGGCGGGGTGGAGGCGGCCTGGGGCAGGGCCGGCGCGAGGCTGGGCGGGACGGGGGCGGGGCGGCGCGCAGGCTGCGCTGGGTGCGCGGGGAGGGGGGGGAGCTCCTCCCACTGCGCTCCGGGAATTGCAAGCGCTGGGCAGCGGCGGGTGTGCGGTTCCGCGCTACCGCTGCCGCCACCTCCTCCCAAGAGAACTGGGTCCGGTGCTGCTGGTGACTGGGCGATATGAAGCGGCTCCCCACAGCGCGGCCGGATCGCTGGGATGTGGCTCAAGCCCGAGGAGGTGCTGGTGAAGAACCCTGAAGCTCTGGGTGGCCCAGGGTAGCAGCGGGTACTTCTTGGCACAGCGGCGCCGCGGGCACGGCGAGGGGATCGGTCACCTCACCGGTAAGGGGGGGCGGGGGTGAGCCGGGCCTGGGGTCTCGCTTCCGACCGCGCCCGCCGCTCCCAGCCCAGGATTGGGACCAGGAAACGTGGGAGGCGCCTCTGCAGCCTGCGGGGCTGAGAGGGTCTCGGGTGTGGTGCGGACGCTGCCTGGGCGGCCGGGCGGGCTGCGCGGGGTTCGCGGGGCGGGGCCAGTGCGCGGCTGCGAGGGGTTCGCCGGGAGCGCTCCCCCTGCTGCGCTTGCGGATGTATGAGCGCTGGGCACCCGCGAGCCTGCGTTTCCGCGCAGCAGCTGCCCCGCCTCCTCCCGAGGGAGCTGGGCCACGTGTGACCTTGGCTCCGGCTACCTGAAGGGGGGCACCAGAAGAAAGGGAAACAACCCCACGAGGTGCTGCTGAAGGACGCCCTGAAGCTCTGGGTGAACCAGTGGAATAGCGGCTCCTTCATCCTAGGTCGGGGTGGCGGGCAGGCGAGGGGGGCGGCGGCCTCAGCCATAAGGGGCTCGCGGGCGTGGCCGGCCCTCAGCTCCCAGCCCGGGACTGAATCGGAGGTGGGGATTTCTTGGGAGACATGGGGTCAGGATGGCCCTGCCTCGGGTTCATTTTGCTTTCTTCTGCATTTCTTGGGCACGTCTGGTAAAGACTGCGTCTAGGTTCGTTGTTTGGCTTTTGCATGTTGGTGTTTAATTGTTCAGCAAGATTTCTTGAATGTTATCCTTCCCCATTGATGCGCCTTTGTTCCTGAGTTAAAGACTGTCAGTCTGCCTCCGGGCTCTGCGCTGGTCCACTGACCTGTGTTGAGTCTACTGCTGGCAGCACACCGTCTTGATGACTGTGGCTTCGTAGTAAAACTTGAAAACATGTAGCGTTCCTCCAACTATGTTTTTCTTAAGTATTGTGGTGCCTTCTTCTAAGTCTCTCTTTTTTTTTTTAAACTTTTTTGTGAGTTGTCAGTACTTCCAAAATAGCACGATGGTATTTTCATTGGGGTTTCATTGAAGCCGTAAGTCAAGTTGGGAGGACCTGACATCTGAACAGTATTGACTCTTCCAACCTATGTATATGGAGTATCTCTATTTCCATCTTCTTTTTTTTTTAAAGGAAAATATAAAACATTTATTGTGTTTCTGTATGTAGAAAATTCAAGATAACCCATAGATAAATTATTACAAGAAGCATTCATAATTCTAAAAATAACACATTTGCTGAATACAAGGTTATATTAAAAAAACAGTGCTGTTTCTACATTCCAGCAAAAAGATGTAGAAGTTTAAAGTTTTTAAAATTGTATTTTATAGCAACATGCAAATTGTTTATATAAAAGATAAGAATATCAGAAAATTAAAAACCTACAGAGAAAAAAATTGAGCTTTTGACAAAAATTAAAGAACACATAAATGGTGATATACAATATATTTTTGGATCAAAAGCTTCAGTATTATAAAGGTGTTAGAGCAGTCCCAACTGAAATCTGAGCAAAGTTTGTAGTTTTTCTTTTCTTTTTTTCTCTTTTGGTGTTTGATACATTCTGTTATTTTCCTTTCCCCCCACCCCTCCCACCCCTCTTTTCCCTCTATAGAGTCCCTCCTTCTTCCATTCTTGCTCCCCTCCGACACCCATTATGTGTCATCATCCACTTATCAGAGAGATTTCTTTCCTCAGATTCATGTAGATTTATGCGTGTACATCCTGTGCATATTCAATTAGGCTGTGCCTGACAAAAGTATTTCTTACTTGTCAATGGTGTCTACTCCCCCTGCCCAAGTTACAGCTTTGTGTTGCTGGAGTGTTGGAAAGCAGTTGTCATGTTATCCTTCTTCCCTGCAGCTCTGCTATGCTTCTTAGTTCCTTAAGTTTTTCTTGATTTTTTCCTTTATTTTTCTAAAGGAAAGCATGTCATTTTTGAACAAAGTTTTATTTCTCTACTCTATACCTTCTTTTTCCTCTTTTTGTCTTAGCATATTAGCTGTATCTTTGAGTATGATGTTGAATAAGAGTGATAGAAGTTGTCTTTACCTTGTTCCTGGTTATAAGGAAAGTGTTGCATTTCTCCGTAAGTATGATGTTAATTGTAGGGTTTTGGGGGAAGAAGGTAACTGATATTATCAAGTTAGACAAGTTCTTGATTTCTCGTTTGCTATTTTTTTTCCTTTAATCATGATTGGGTGTTCGATTTTTGTCAAATGCTTTGTGTATCAATTGGAATGATTTTGTGATTCCCCCCCCCCACTTCTCTGTTGATTAATTTTTGAATGCAGGACCATTCTTGCATATTTGGAGCAAGTCCCACTAGATCATGAGATATAATTTCTTTTATATGTTGGTGTATCCTGTTTGCTGGTGGAATTTTTTGTGGTGTAAACAACTGAAGTCAGGGCGTTGAGCATACTAGGCGAGCACTCTGCCACTGAGCTACAACCCTAGCGCCTCCCCTGTTTTTTTTTTTTTTTTTTTTTGCTTTCTGTGACTGTGAGGATGGGTTTCTTGTGAGCCTCTGCTTTCTTTTCTTCCTTTTTTTTTTTTTTTTAAGTCTACTCTGACAATCCCTGGGTGCTTTTGGTTGTTGTATTTAGACCATTCATATGTAAAGTGATTGTTGGCACTGTTGGATGAATCTCTACCATGTTTGTAACTGCTTTCTATTTGTTGCTCTGTTCTTTTTCTTTTGAATCACTTTTCCTGACTTCTTTACCAATCGAATACTTTGTGATTCCTTTGGTTTATCTATTATCTTGCCAAAAATACCTTGAAAAGAATTTGTAGTATATATTTCTTGTTTGGAACATAATTTCCAGATTAGTCTATGTCTACCTTTAAATATTATGGTGTTTCACATGAAATGTAGTCTTTTTTTTTTCTTGTACTGTAGATTGAACCGAGGGACGCTTAACCTCTGAGCCGTATCCCCGGTCCATTTTTAGTTTTGTTTTGAGACAAGGTCTGAGTTGCTGAGGCTGGCCTTATACTTGTGATCCTCCTGCCTCAGCCTCCTGAGCCACTGGGATTGTAGGTGTACAGCACCATGCATGGCTGAGATGCAGAGATCATAGCATTCCCAGATCCTGTCATCTTTTATGACATTGTTGTCATTCATTTCACTTATTTACATACAGTAGTCACTCAATAAATGTTTTGTTAACCCTTTAAACATTTCTTTTAAGATTACTTATGAATAGGAAAAATAAGAAACTAATTTATACTCATTTCTTTTCAGACACATTTCTCTTCTTTATATAGCTCAGAGCTACCTGACCTATGTGTTTTTTTTCTCTCTGAAGAATTTGATGGTTGGGTCTGCTGGAATTGAATTTCCTGTCTTGTTCAAGAAAATCTTTGTTTTTCAATTATGAAGGATAATTTCACTGGACCCAGCCTGGCCAGTAGTTGATGCTAGTAATCCTGCCAATTTGGGTGACTGAGGCAGGAGGATCACAAGTTTGAGGCCAGCCTCTGCAATTTATTGAATCCCTGTCTCAAAATGAACAAAACAACCAGGGGTGTGGCTCACTGGTAGAGCACCCCTGGATTCAATACCAAGTATCCAATTAAGAAAAAAAAAAGACCTCACTGCACATAGACTTATCGGTTGGTGATTCCTTTCTTTCAACTATTTCAATTCCCTTTAGCGCATGCTTGGAGAAGTCTGCTGTAATTATGGTGTTCTTCCTATGTTGTCTGCTTCACACCCCAGCTTCCTTAAAGATTTTTTTTTGGTTTCTGCAATTTGAATATGATATACCTCAGTGTAGATTTGTAAATATTTTTCCTTTTTTTTATATAATTTTCTGCGTGGTGTTCTCTGTACTTCTTGGAGCTGTGATCTGGGGTGTGTCATTAATTTTGGAAAATTCTTGGTCTTTATTGCTTCACATGATTGCTTTCCTCTTCTCCTGTTTTTCCAGTTTGGGGTTCTTATTCTTTTGGGAATTATCCACAGCACTCAGATATTCTGTACTTCCTGTGTCTCTCTCTGTCTCTCTCTTTTGACTTTTCAGTGGGAGTTTCTGTTGATCTGCCTTCAAGTTCACTGATTGTTTTCTTGACTATCCCATCTACTAATGAGACATCAAGGGCAATCTTCATTTTTGTTTATTTCTATTTATTTTGTTTTTCATTTCTTAGAGTTTCCATCTCTCTGCTTTCATGACTTAGTCTTCCATACTCTGTACCTTTTCTTTAGAGCCCTTCACCTATAAATCACAATTATTTAAAAAATTCTCTCAAAGTACCAAGATCTTTCATATCTGTGTGTCATTCCGATGCATGCTTTATCTTTTAATAATCTTGTTTTTTCTTGCATACTGACATGTTTATATATATATATATATATATATATACACATATATATATATACATACACATAATAAGGAACTTATTATGTATACATATATATAAGTAATAACCATTGAGGAAATCATCTTCAGTGTGAGTTTTGCTATTCTGACTGGGACTTGGTTCTTTGCAGTTTACTGTAGCTGAAGGTACCAGAGGCCTCACATTCCTCCATTTCCCTGGTTGGGTCTCCCCTCTGTCCCTGGGTTCAGAACTTCCCAGTCTCCCTGCTCTTTGAAGCTGTCATCTGCTCTCATTTATCCTGGAGCTTTTGCTGTTGGCAAGGGGGAGGGGCCTAGAATCATCAGTCAATCTCAGTCATCAGTGGACCTGTGACCCTGACCTGTGACCTTCCCATGTGATTCCTAGTCACTTCCTCCCACTTCTTGGTGAGAGAAAAACCGGAAGAGACACAGGAGCCAGAGAAGTACCTTCCTCAGCTGGGGTGGAGCCCTGAGGATGCCGCATGGCCTTATTCTTCCCTTGTCCAGAGAGCTGGGCAGGTGTCCCTGGGGTCTTTCAGTGGGAACTGGTGGGGTTCTGGTGAGAACACCTGTGCTGCCTTGGGGTCCCTTAAGACTGCAGCACCAGGAGTTTCTTATTCTTGTTCACACTCAGTCACCTGCAGTTTGTCAGACTCAATACTGAAGTGTCCTCCAGTTCATGACCTCAACACTGGGGGAGCAGGTCCCAGCTGTGTCCCTGGGAATTCCCCTGTGCCACTTTAGCTTTGGGGGTTATGGTTTGACCTGTGACCTCAGTTCTTCGATTAATCCAAGAAAAGCCTCTGATTTGCAGTCTGCTTGGCCTCTGCTTGTATTTATGGGAGGTATGCTTCCCAAGCTCTTTGCATGCTGAAACTGAAGCTGGAAGTCCCTTTGTGGCTTTTTGATTGCTGCCCTGCCCACCTGCCCATCATTTGAAGGGGCTGGGTTGACACAGACCTCCTGACCTTTTCAGAAGCTTGTGAGAGAAATCTCCACTGTGCTTCAAAACTCGGCACCCCTCTGTGGCTGTCCAGTTGCTGTACAACCTCCCTGCTCCCTTCTTTCCATGTCACCTAGAGTCCCCCAGGCTGCTGTTACAAACTCTGCATGGGTTCTGTCACAGATGTCTTAGAAGCACTTCATGGGATGGGCTCCTTTCTGGGCTTCCTCAGTGTCTCCATCAGCATCCCTCTGTGTTTGCTAGACAAATGTGGCGTTTCACTGGCCTTTAGAAAACAGAGCTTTAAGCTCCCTTTCCCCAGCCTGTTTCTTACCACTGAGCCTCCTTAAGCTGCCGGTGGATTGTGTATTAAGTGTCAGCTCTCCATCCAGGAGACAAGACAGCCTTCCTGCCCCCCATTCACCTGACATCCAGTAACATAACCAGTAGGGGACGGGACTTGCCAAAGCAATAATTAATATAAAAATCCCATGTGTCCTTCCTTCTGCTGGGGAAAGTCATCATGTAGGGCAGGTGAGGGAGGTGTAGGTGCCTGTCATCTGGGAATATGGAGCACAGGGTGAGGAGGGTGTCTCTTGGGTGTGGAGGTTGGCAGCAAGAGAGAGTTGATCAGCAAGTAAATATATCAAGGGTGGTGGAGGCTGGGTTTCTCTGTTGCAGAGCAGAGCTGTGAACATGGAAAGAAGAAAGAGTGAACACGGGGAGTGGATCGCAGGACGCATCATCGTGAACTCAGTTTTTCTGTATGTAGACTAGGTATACATACACACAGACTATGTCATTGCATTAGAGATGTGTATGCCTGTGTGTAAATACATGTGTCATATGTACACACACAGACCTAGCTCTTTCCAGAGAGGTCCTGGGGTTACCCTGTTAGCAATGAGCTCTCACATACCTGCTTTATATTTTATTTTGTAGCAGGGATTGAACCTAGGGCCATGTAACCACTGATCCACATCCCCAGCCCTTTTTATTTTTTTATTTTGAGCCACTGTTGTGCTAAGTTGCTTAGGGCCTCGATATGTTGCTGAGGATGCCTTTGAACTCACAATCCTCCTGCCTCAGCCTCCCAAGCCACTGGAATGACACGTGGCTTTTGTGTAGCAATCCTCATAAAAGGAAATAGAATTCCTGGGAAAAATGTCCAATTTCAGGGCTGGAGCAGGGAAAGTACAAGCGATGTTGGAATATTTTATTGTGACAGAAACTATGAAAAACCATGAGTACATGTCCAAAGGACATAGAACCCAACTTGAAGGGATTCTTACCTGCCAAACCTGGGACAATTAAAGCATCCAAGTAAATAATAGTAATGAATTATTACTACTTTGAATAAAAGCAGGAAAGATGAGACCATACTGATAAAAGTGAATAAATTGAAAGTTTGAGGGATGGTAAATTTACATAACTTCATCGTTTCTCTGTAGGAGGCTTGTGAGTTACAAGGTGAAAAGGAATAAGTTCATGGTGCAGAGCCCAAGCAGCCACTAACTTAAGAGACCAAGTGAACATCACCAGGAGTGAAACAAGTTGAAATTGTGTCCACCTGAGAGGATGTGATGCATAGCATTCCTTCTGTGAGGCTGGCCAGAGACTTTAACCTGAATCTAATCAGCGTCAGGCAAGCCAAAACTGGGATTTGCTGCTGAAGAACTGACCACTAATCTTTGAAACCGTCAAGCTCATGGAAGTCAAAGATGTCTTGAGAGATGTGAGGGCTCAAGGCAGTGGGAGATTTTGAACATGTCCAATGTTGTAGAGTCACAAGACAGGCAGTTCTCAACTCCTGTTGGCTGGACTTAGAGTCTTTAATTCTACAATGGTGTACAAGCGACATGTGTTCAGTAGAAACTGTACAGGCAGTTTTTATTTTTAATAACTTTTTAGATGTTAACAGAAGTTTATTTATTTTTTTATTTTTATGAACGCTGAGGTTGGAACCCAGTGCCTCCCACATGACAGGCAAGCACTCTGCCACTGAGCCCCAGACCCAGGCCCCGTCCATGCAGTTTTGAATTTGGATCTTTTCCTGGGGGTGTGCCCTGGTCCTCTCTGATGTGGGGCAGCTGCAGAGAGCTCCAGGCCCCAGCCAGCCTGGGATCATGAGGGCCATCCAGTGACAGTGTGCCCTGCGGCCAAGCGGGAGGAACAAGTGGATACATCCCATGCATTTCCCAGTCGCAGTGTGTTTGTTCCCCTTAGGACGTGTTTGTGAGGCACTTGGAAACTGGCGGGATCTGAGGAGCAGAGGGTAGGAATGTCCCAGTGTTAACTTTCTGAATTGTGGGGTGCGCTGTTGCGTCAGCACACGTCCCTGCTGGTGTGAAACATGCTGCACACTCTGGGGTGATGGGGTGGCAGGTCAGTGACATACTCCTTAATGATTCAACTTCCTTTAACATTGGGGTCTTAAACCAAAATAAACTCCTCAGGCCACTCAGGGCCCCCTTGGAGCCTAGCAGTGAAGGATCATAGGCAAAGGAAGGTGAAGGGCTTCAGCTCCTCCAGGGAGGAGGGAGTTGGTTTGTTCACCTGCCAGTGATTCAGGATGCCATTCATCACAGCAGAAGGTCAGTCCTTCACCTGCTACCTGTGCCTTCTGTCCTGCGGGGTCTTGGATGTGTTGTCATATTTCTCAGGGTACCTTTCTGGAGTAGAAAGGGATTATTCTTCCATGTGAGATGTGGATATGATGAAGATCCTAACGAGCAAAACTTACCTGGTGCTTGAAGGGCGTGGCAATAGTCTAGGTACTCTGAATGATGACTTAATTTCCATAATTACCCTTGGAGGCATATTGTGGTTACTTTATCTTCCAAAGAGACCAGGGCACAGAGAAATCAAGTAACCTGCCTAAGGCCACACAGCTTGAAAGTGGTAGAGCTGGGGTTCACATCGGACAGTCTGACTCCAACTGCAGATGCTGGGGAAATGGGTGTGAGGAAGCTAGAGCTCTGGGTCCCATGGAGCTCTGACTGTGCAGGGTGTCATTGCTATGCCTGGGCTCTCACCAGTGACCATGCTGCCTGCGCATGTGGAGTGGCAGCTGCACACTGGCTGCTAATCTGCCTGTCCCTGAGCTCACAGGTGTGTTTGCCTCTCTTTTGCCTTGCAGGTGGCCCAGTGGGTGCTCTGGAGGCAGTGCTGGATTCCACCACTGAGGTCGCTCCCTTTCAAGTTCTGCTTCAAGTTCCCGGCTCACAGGTGTACTCTCCCATAGCATGTGGAGAGTTCCTGGATGGATCCGACATTCACTGGGCCATAGCCACTGGTGAGTCTTGTTCCCGTTGGAATGTTCCAGACCCTGAGGTCTGAGCATGCGGAGCATCTGCTTGTTGATGAGCCTGCCCGGGGAGCCTCAACTACTTTCAGGAGCTCTGTGCTTTCCTCCACGTGTCTGTCTCTTTCTTAGTGATCAGAAGTACACTGAGCTGTGAGCATGAGTGAGCCATGCGTCTGAGGGGTGTGTTTCATGCACTCACGTGTTGTTGGGTATGAAGTGGCCGTTTCCTTTATGGTCTTGGTGTCTGATTAACAGGGGTTTTCCCGGGTGTGTGCATGTGTGGTAATAGCCGGGAGCAAAGTCCAAGGGCTGTGTCTAACTTGGGCAGTCTCCTCCTCATGTTGCACGTCTGTACCAAGAGTCTGCATCACTGGGCTGCCGGGTGCTGAGGAAGTTTAAAACTCCCTTCCTCCTGCACCTGACGGTCCTGTTCCTTTTGGGCATTAGCTGGTAGCTAGTCATGTTCCTGGAATTGTCACAGCCCAAGAAGCCCGTTCTGTTATATATAATCCCAAAACCATGCCTTCATTTTGCCTACACTTGTAATAAGTGTTCACCTTCCAGAGAGTAAAAAATAGGGGAAAAAAATCATCTGTAATCCTTCATCCAGTTTTAAAGTGTTAACCCATCTGTATAAAGTTAAAAAGGGTTTTATTGAATTATTTATCAACTTACTTTATTAGGTACCATAAACTTCCAATATCACCTCCTGTCTATAACAAAATTTCCCCTGGAAAAATACTGAGCATAGGAAGAGGAGATTTTTCATTCCCATCCCCCATCCAGTCTTAATCATTGTTCAACTCTCCCTGTTTCTTTCTCAGTCTGTTTATTTTTTTCCATTCATGTTCCATTTTAACTGTTCCATTTTACCCAAGATTCATTGCGACATATTCATACATGCACATAATGTAATGTCAATTTCATTTCCCAGCACCTCCCTGTTTTTAATTAGGACAAATCATCTTATTTTTATCTAAAGTGATAAAAAATATGAATGCTCAATGTAAACATATCAACCTTGAAAAGTAGAAAGAAGAAAATATCCAGCCCTCTGTGGTGGGACATACCTGTAATCCCAATGACTTGGGAGGCTGAGACAGGAGGATCCCGAGTTCAGTAATAGCCCCAGCAAAGGCGAGGTGTTAAGCAACCCAGTGAGACCCTGTCTCTTATTAAAATATAAATTAGAGCTGGCGATGTGGCTAAGTGATCGAGTGCCTCTGAGTTCGATCCCTGGCACCCCAACCCTGCCCACTCCAAATAAAAGAAAATATCTGTTGCCACAAATCCTAACCATCCAAAATAGCCTCAAGGGTAGTTACAAAGATGGGTAGAAATGCTCTTATATAATGTAACTTGTCTGCCAGTTCTGGTTTATATTAAAAGTATTAGGTTTAGTCAATTTTCAATAAATGGAAGGAAATGGAAGTAAAACAAAATTAAACTTCCAATAAATGTTTAATAGAAGAAAGATTCTTTTTCTAAAAATTTCACATGAGGTCAGGGGAAGAGATTTTTGAAAGCATTATAAGGTTAGCATCGTGGTATTTGAGACACAGTGCTTCGGTTTGACTGTGTTCTTGGACATCCCCATGCTACAGGACCTGGGTACAGCATTCTTATTCTCCTGCT
The DNA here is from genome assembly GCF_902686445.1 of Sciurus carolinensis. Classification (NCBI taxonomy): domain Eukaryota; kingdom Metazoa; phylum Chordata; class Mammalia; order Rodentia; family Sciuridae; genus Sciurus; species Sciurus carolinensis. The sequence continues at coordinate 236,789 of NW_025920127.1, read as the reverse complement.
TCACCAACCTCTTACCTTACAAAATTATTTTACATTGTAATTCTCATTCTGTCCTGTAATGGTGTTTTCTGTCACTGTCTCAGTTCTGCATTTATATGTCTTTCATGCTTCCACTCAGGTATGGTTCTCTCAATGCAGAATTTTTTATTTTGGTTCATCTCTTAACTGGCTGGATTCCTGTGTGTGTGTGTGTGTGTGTGTGTGTTTTCTCTCTCTTAGTGGTCTCATGAGTGTCCTGTTCTCTGAATGTTTTCACTTGCGCCATTGTCTGCCCCTTGCTTTTGGACTTGAATGATGCCTTGGCTGGGCGTGGTCGTGGTGGGCTACGCTCTAGAGCTCAGTGGCTGTTGCTCTGGGGTCTTCCAGGATGTGAGGCAGCTACATGGGGGTCATCAGGCTGCTCTCATGGGCCTCCCCCATCCCTGCAGCTTATGGCAATGTGCTTTCACTGCATACAACTGCCTTTGTCACTGCCCTTTGGTACCTTGATCAGAATCTGTTACAGCCACAAGCATGTGTTAACATTTTCTGTGACTGTGCTGTGGCATCCTGCAGTTTGACTTCTTTAATCATTTTCTCATGGGAAATTTCTTATGTCTTTCTGCATGTGTATTATAGTCTACATTCTATTTGTTGAGTTCTCCATTTAAAGACATTTTATGTTGACTAGCTATTCTTTGTCTTTGCTTTTCACCTGTACTATCCATTCTGTACATTAATTTATTGAATTAGTAATACAGCTTTCAGCATTGTTTTCTGTACCTCAGTATTAACTTAGTTACTAGTTTTTATCAGATTGTTTTGACCCTTAGTTCATTGCTCTATACCTTTACTTCCTTTTTTAACTCTTATTTCCTCATTTCATTTGTGAGTTCTTGTTTGGTTGAATTTATGTTCTTAGTTGATTGCTTTGGAGCACAAAGCATTTGTGAGAATTTCCTTTTCTTCTTGGAGGGTTGACTTCCTTCTAGGTTGTGTCTCATCTTCAAGACATTTTGTCTCATGTTTCTGTTCTCTTGCTGTTCATTGTACACTTCCTGTGCTGCATGTCCTCATCTTGGCATTGTTATTTAAGACATTATGGAAGCAGGAATGTGGTGGGGGCACATTTTTAACTTGGGGGCAGAGCAGAACTTTTTAACTTGGGGGGACTGGTCTACTGCTGGTGTAGGAATGGGGTGTGGTAAGGAATGGGGTGTGGGATCCTCTCCTTGTGTTTTTCCCAGACCCACTCTTATGTAGGCAAAAGAGTTGATCTTGCTCTGGATTTGGAGCTCTTGATACAAATATGTGAATTTTTGTCTCCTTGCTAGTTTGGCTTCTGGGGAGTTGGCCGGGTGGGGAGTTAGTGCTATCTCTGCTGTGTTCCTAAATCCACCCCTTCAAATGTACAGCCATGTAATGTAGTTCTTAACGGCTGCATAGCATTCAACCCTCTGGCTGTAGGTCGATTCACTCATCTGGTTCTTTAGTAGATACTTAATTGGTTCTGATTTTTCAGTACTTTCAAAACAACCAAGCATCTATTACATCTGTACTCTTCTCCTGGGCTGGCTTTGAAGACTTTTGCATTTTAGCTGAAAAGAAAAAATAGAATTTTGGATTGTTATTTGCTGATGCTTGAAGTTTGACTCCCTCTTTATTGGGGATCTGAATTTGCATCTTTTCTCTTTCAGTTCAACTTGTAATCCCTTGTGTTGATATCCAGAAATTGGAAAGGACGTGCAACGTCTTTCTGGCGAACACCATCCAGATCACCATGCAGAATAAGGAGCATGACTCCTCCATGTTTCTGATCCTGGATGCGGTCTTGAAGATCATGGAGCAGCTGGTAGATGTGATGCTGCAGAGCCTGCTGGATAATGAGTTCTGGAGCCAGATGTGCAGGAGCCAAGCCAGCTCACCAAGAGGTAGAGCTTCAGTTCCATGGTGTCCCTCAGCTGCTTGACCTTTCCATGCACTTTGGTTTGCACCTTCTGGTTGTGAGATCATCCCTGTGTCCCTGGGCATTGATTTCTCATCTGAAGTCCAAACCCAGTGTGTGAGCTGGACTTTGATTTCAGGTTTGCAGATCATAACTGGGTAACTAACTTCAGCTCTGATGTCAAGGTAAACCGTTTTGAAATATCCTTAGAGAAAAGAGTGACCATGGAGTACTGTCCTGGATTCAAGTTTTTGACATAGTTACAGAATCAGGGCTGATCAAATACTGCTAGTCATTAAACAGAGATTTTTTTTTTAAACTGTGAAATGCATGTAACATAGACCTCACCATTTTTAGGCATGTAGTTCAGTATCATTAAGTACATTCACACTGATACATGACCATCCTCACTGCCCATTCTAGAACTCATCTGACTTGGTTAAACTAAAACTCTACCTACTAGACACTACCACCCTGTTCAACCTCGACCTGACAACCGCCATTCTGCTGTCTCTGTGGAATCAACTGGATCCCTCACATAAGTAGACAACATTCAATGTTTTGCCTTGGGCTTCCTTTGCTTAATATAATGTCCTCAAGGTTCATCTCTGTCATGGCATGTGTCCTTCCTTTTCAGGGTTGAATCATAATCCATTGTATGTACATACCCCACTGTGTTTATGCACTCATCTGTCCGTGCACACTTACTTTACTTTCACCTGCTGGCTATTGTGAACAATGCTGTCGTGAACTGGGCACACTAATTTCTCTGACACCTGCTTTTGATTCTATCGAGTATTTTTACCCAGAAGTGGAATAGCCAAATCATATAATTCTATGTTTAATTTTTTAAAATCAGTCTGAGCTTTTGACGTTAAAATTGTTTTGTCTCTTTTAACATTCCTGTATTTTGTTTTCTTTTTCAATTGACGTTTCTTTAAAATACCCAAGGATATGAGTAAAACATAGCTATAATATCTTTGCTCATGAGGCAGTTTAGTACTACAGCATGTGAAACTCTTGTTTTGTAACCGATTTTGGAGCAGTGTTTATTTAGATTTTTTGAATTAGGGATGCTCAACTGCTAAAGTTTACATAGATCTTGTAAAATCTGAAAAACTCTGAAATTTGTAACTCTTCTGGTCCCAAGCATTTTGAATAAGGCCGACTCAACCTGCAGTGAATTCATTCAAAGCCATGAGGTCTAGTGTTCAGTGCCAATACAAAGAAAGTCATTTTGCAAACAGCAGATCTCTTCCTCCTTAACACATGCACTTTCTTCTGACTGTCTGGTGGGGGTGCATCTTTCTCAGTGGTGGTCCGTGAACAGCAGTGTGTTTGGGGTTTTCTTGTATTCAGAATGACTTCAGGTCCCTTCCAGCTATGTGCATGTATTGCAAACTGGTCACGTGTTGCCACAAGAGGCACAAAAAAAAAAATGAAATGCTCTTGGTAGGTTTCTTTTTTCTTTTTTCCCAAATTGGTTAAATTCCAATAAACTGCACATGGTGTTGGGTCATCTGTGATGTGTGACAGTTGTTTTGCAAGATGGATGGTGCTTGTCTCTTCCTTTCAAAAGAGACTCTTGGGGCTCTGATCATTATTTTGTTTCCTGGTCCCATGTGCTCATGTGCCTCTTGGCTGCAGGACCCCCAGTATGGTCCCCAACTTGGGGTCATGTGTTTTAAAAGAAGACAACACAGTATGGGGAGAGCCAGGCTGTTCGTGTTTTTTCATGTTTAAGTGAGATAGTTGGTGTCCAAGTCCTTTTACTCCAGCTGACAAAGATCTGTCACATGAAAAGGCCACAGTTAGCAGCCCTGAGGGAATGAGTTTGTGGTGTATGCATAATTAGAGGGCTCATAAAACCGCCAGCTGAAGGTTTGATCCTCTCCCTGTACATAGTCTCAGGTGCAGGAGGCCAGCTCACAGGCCAGTGTGTGCTGGCGGCCCGGGGGCATCAGGATTACAGGTGATATCCTAGCCAGCTCCATTTCAGATTTGGCATTTTTGGTCTGGGGCAAAGTGAGCAGAAAAGAGGAAGATGGAAGATCTGTAGCACCTGGGTCCCTTGGGGTAAATAGAGCATCTTGGAAGAAAAGGTATGCCTATAGTCCAGAACGTCCTGTGTCAGTGTCCTGCAGGGTTCCACCTATTAACTTCAGCTTCAGCAACAGCCTGCAGTGTGTTGCTTCATGTTCTGTCAGCACATTTCTTTCCTTGTTACAGGCTCATCCAGAGGTGCTGCCACAGAGCAGGTGACTACAGGTGCCAATCCCACACCGAATACTTCAAAACGCTAGATGAAAGGATTTTGATTATTTTCACCCTAAAGAAATGATGTTTGAGCAGACAGGTAGGTTTACCCGAGTTAAACATCACACAAAGTGTACCTGCATCAGAACACCCTAGGACTCCCCATTGACATGTACAATCCTTAGGTTTTTATGTATCTGTTAAGAAGGTTGGTGGCACCTGCTACTGCAGTTTCAGCTGAAACTCTCTGGCTGTGACTGCTTTGGCTTGGTCATGCTGCAGCTCTGCAGGCATCTGGCTTCTGGGCAGGTCTCTGTTCTGGGGTGCTTGTGCCTGGTTCAGACCTGTCAGCTCTCACCTTCTCAGTGTTGGGGCCTGACCTTGTCTGTGGAGGGGAAGCAGAGACATTGAGTATGGCAAGGTCTAGGAGGCAAGTCGTGGCTAGCTGGCTTGATTTCTGATGTTGTTCTGAAAAAGGAAGTGATATGGTTAGCATCAAAACTGCCACCTGCCTGGAACCTTCAAGGGAGTTGTCACTCCTGTGTTCTTGAAGAGCTGGTTTCTCACCAGGTCACTGTTTGACTTTAGTTGTGCTAGAAATTGAAACATGTGTCTCACACACTTCAAAGTGAAATTGGACGGCTTTCCAGGAGGAAGGGAAGAACGCAGGCCTTTAAGCCCTTTTGGGGCTTTTGTTCTTGTAATTTGAGGTTTCTGGTCTCTGGTTACCAAATGTGCCCAGAGGGAGCGTGGATGCTGGGTGTGGAGCATACCCATCTGCTCTGAGGCCACAGAGAGGCCTACGTTGGTGGCTGAGGTAGTGGGTGAACTGAGAGGAAGCTGTTGTTCTCAGTTGCCTCAGACACATGAACACCATATAATAATTTCAGGACTTGTGTGCAAAATAGATAGCAGTCCTCCTGCCCTTAGTGCTCAGGTCGAGCTACTGGGATTTGTGTTCATTACTGTCTTGGTGTGTCTTGGCCTCCACCTTCTCCTGAGTGGGAAGGGAAATGTCCCACTACGGAGGAATTCATTGGCACCAGAAGCACGCTTGTGCGATGTGTGTAAGGAGTAAGATGTGTGTAAGGTGTAAGCTTGACTTTAAGTTCTTGAAACCAGTGTGGCCAGCATGTTTTGGGGATGAGGATGTCAGTTTTCCAACTCATTTTATGTGTATTATGTAAATTAAATTTCTTCTTAACAGATACATAAAAACCTAAGGATTGTACATGTCAATGGGGAGCCCTAGGGTGTTCTGATGCAGGTACACTTTGTGTGATGTTTAACTTGGGTAAACCTACCTGTCTGCTCAAACATCATTTCTTTAGGGTGAAAATAATCAAAATCCTTTCATCTAGTATTTTGAAGTATTCGGTGTGGGATTGGCACCTGTAGTCACCTGCTCTGCGGCAGCACTCCGGAACTTCCTGCTCCTTCTCTCACTGGCTCAGAACCCATTAGGCACCTCTCTAGCCTCTGGTTTCCACCATTCAACATTCAAGGTATGACAGCAACATTTTTAGATTTCAATGTAAACGTGTTGGATGTACTTGGCTCTCAGCGACCTTGGGGTCCCCCTGAGGTACCTCACCTTCGATTCTTGCAGTATGTGAACTTCTTTTTCTTTGTTCTTTGTAGATATACTTGACCGTCATGTGTACTTTGACATGTCCGACATCCATGGAGTACAGCTTCCCTTCTTGTGGTTGTACAAGATGTGGAGCTACATCAGGCGTATATTCATATACGAACGTAGGAAATTGTGTGTGATTCAGTGTGTGAACCTGCACAGTGCACTTGGCTTCCCCTGGCTCCCTGGTCCTCCTCTGGAGAAAAGTCAGGCTCCCTTTTGGATATCCACATATGAACAATTAACCCTCTCAATGGGTAGTTCAGGTTTTTACAAGAATCACAGGACCACACAATCATCACTACAGCCACGAAACCTTTTATTACCCTCCAAAGAAGCCTCACGTTCATGAGCAGTCACTCCTTATTTTTGTCTGTCAGCCTTCTATGTGGACATTTCATGTAAATGAACCTGGCACCTTGTGGTCTTTGTGTCTGGCTCCTTTCACTCAGCCTGAGGTTTTCAAGCTCTGTCCATGCACACTTTGTTGATGGCTGAGTACTATCTACCCTGCTTGAGGGGATGTGCCACATTTGCTGTGTCCATTCATCAATTGGTGGACGTGGGGTAGTTTCCACCTTCGACTATGAATCTGTTGCTGTATTTGTGTACCAGTTAGTGGACGTCAATTCTCAATTGTGTTGTGCGCATTCACCTGGGAGGGAATGTCTGGGTAAGCACTGCGTCCACTTTCAACCTTTGAGGGCTTCTGGCTGTTTGCCAGCACGAGTGCATCATTTGGCCTTCCACAAGCAGCATGCGAGGGCTCCACCTTCCCCACGTCTCACTGATGCTCACCCCACTTATCATCTGACCTCCACACGTGGCCTCTGCTGCCATTTTTGGAGTACTTCTCACAGTTACTCCAACCAGGATGGAATGCTTATTTTAGTTCATGAGTTCATGAAATTCTTGCTGGTGGGGACAGCAGAATCTGCTGCTTGCATTTGCTCCCAAGGTCGACCATGGGTCTGGATGGACCATGGGCTTGAACTGGCTCTGGAGGGGCATGACTTCTTATTTCAGTCTCTAAACTATCAGGTTGTGCCAGCGAGTTCAAAAGTGTTTTCCTTTGGAATTTCCTTTCTGTAGACCTTTCCATGTCGTCTTGATCTCTCCCACCTCTCACCAGGGACCTTGAAGCCAGAGCACAGAAGGAGCTTTTCCAAGGCTTCTTCAGGCTGCCAAGAAAGGAGAAGCTGCACGCTGTGGTGGACTGCTCCTCTCGATTCCCTTCAATCATTGCCACACTGTGGGATGAATGTTTACCTCTGACAGCTCCACCTGCTTTGCCAGCAGAGAAGATGGCTGCTGTAATGTTGTCCTTCTGCTCAGAGAGGTAGACCCTGCCCCTCACCTCTGCTTGACCTGCTGTGCATACTCTGAAGCAGCCTTTTGTCATTTTACCACGTTTTGTTGAGTCCATTTTCTGTTGCTAAAACAAAATGCTTGATATCAGGTTTACTTATTAACCAAGAAGAAAAACAAAAAGAAGAACATGGTGCTGGGTCAGCACCAGTGAGGTATTGTGGTGGACAGTGTCCCTGTGGCAGGAGCTGAGTAGATGGAAACATCATGTGTGAAGACAGGAAGCCAGAGAATGGGGAGGGACCATTGGGTTGTAACAACCCCTGTTGTGGGAATGAAGCAGGTCCCATGATCCCTACTGTGGGCTGTTCTTCCAGTGACCAACCCACCCCCTACTAGTCCTTACCTGTTCAGGTTCCACCACCCTTTAGCTGACCCATTGGGGATCAAGCTTTCAACACAAGAACATTCGGGGGACACACTCCAACTATATCCCAACCAGAGCAACTTGGACTGTGAGATGGGAAACATGGGGTGCGGGGCATTTGCACTGTGTTCTCCTCTAAAGAGGGACATCTAGATGGTCAGCATTCAGGAAGGAAGCATGACCTGAATTACACCATTAACCAGTCAGCCTTCATTTTTTCTGTTTTTCCTGTGGCAACTGAAAGTTGCCTAGAAGTGATGGGTAAGAACAGTATACCCTAACCTCACACTGTTGATAAAGCTGTCATTCAAAAGTACATGCCTCGCAATTCAAGCTTTTCCTACAGCTCTTAGGAAGGGATCCTCCCCTTTTGTTGCCAAAAAAAGACAAAGGAAAAGGCAAACTATAAAAAGTTTCACCTTTAGAAAACACGTGGCAAATCATTTGACCTTTATACTTCTCTGGAACTTGTGAAAGATTTAAAAATGCCTCCTTTTGTAAGGATCAGGTCCCTCCTATAACTCTGATTCTCTCGTTGGAAATGGGAGGGTGGGCAACCTGAGTTTACTTCTGAATTCAAGCAGTTCGGTCCTTGATCTCAGGGATCTCTGCTGAGGGGGTACCACAGCTGTTACACATCAAGACCTCTGGGGTCTCGCTTCTCTTAGCATAGGTCCTGAGCCTGATTGTTTAGGAACTCAGTGTTTTTCCTTGTATGATTTCCTACCTCCATGCCCTCCTTCTGCAGTAGATGTCTTCAATTTGCAAGCATTATTATCAGTGGAGTAAGAAATCGACATGATGACCTACATACCTAAAATATTGATTTTGGAATTATGCATAGCATCAATTGACCTTGTAACCATTTTATAAGTGGAATCCTATAGCGTTGTCATTTTGTGACTTGTTTATTGCAACACACAATATCCTTAATGTTGATCCACCTCTTATCTGTTAGAATTCCCTTCCTTTGAAGGCTGAATAATAGTCCATGATAGCCTAAACCACAGTTCACTCATCCATTCATCTGTGCATGGAAGCTTGGGTTACTTCTACCTTTTGATGATTGTGATTGATGCTCCCTTGCACACTTTTCAACCTTTACACCAGGTCCTTATTGCCATTATTCCATCTTAGATTAACTTCTGAGCATGTACATGGAGGCCTGCCTTCCTTCTTTTTTTTGCTCCTTACTGTGATTCAACTCTTTCTGTTAGTGCCTTGCAAATATACATAACAGTGGGATTCATTGATCTCTATTGGAACATGCACAAATGTAATTGGTCAGTTCCGTTCTCCAGCACCTCCCCTTCACATGCCGTCTTTTGCATCAGGTAGTGCGCATGGAGAAGATGGAGGACACCAGTCTGCTGCCCAGTCCTATCCTCATCAGCATCAGGAGCAAGATGGCCTTCCAATTCATTGAGCTCACGGATAGAGAGACCTTGGTGGAGACCCTGCTTGAGAGACTGAAGCAGGTCCACGCCAACCACCTTGTGCACTATGACACCTCAACCAATGACAAGGACATGGTAGGAGCCTGCAGCATGGTGGCTTTCTGTGACGTGATAGTCCCCCTCTCACCACCTCTGTGTCAGTGGGCTCCAGAGGGCATGTGTGAGCACAACAATGTGCTAGAGATGATTGAGCCTCCAGTAGTTGGGGGTGTCAGTCCCGTATCACCTCTGGGTGTCTCGAGTGGGCATTGAACGCGATAGAGGGGCTGGTAGGGAATCACACCACTGCTTGGAGGGGTTGAGCAGGTGCCCCCCAGGTTCACGGGGCTGGTGGTGTGCTCCCTGGGTGGGTGTGGACCAGACACACCCCTCCACGGGCCAGAGGGATTGTCTAGCACCCCCACCTTCCTCACAGGCTGGGGTGCTGCCACACCCCAAGGTTGCAGGGGTTGATGCTCTTTGGAACAGACAAAACCCGCTGAGAGAGATGCTCCCTCATTCTTAGGGTTGGATGGCTGCAGAAAAGGACCTGGGTCTGCTAGGGCCTCACCTTCGAGAACTTTCTCTGACATATACTTTTAAAAACACATTTTAAACTAATACTTAATAATGGTGCATATTTTCCTCTTACTTTTTTTTTGTTTTCTTTTAAAGCCTGGACACACATCACCTGTTTTATACTTGACAAGCATGTGCAGTGACCACAAGTTTGGGGATCTTGAAATGGTGTCCTGTCTCAGCAGCAAGTAGCATGAAGACAAGAGCCCACCTCTGCACCCCAGACCCCTGACCATCATCTTCCAGCCTTTGGGAAGCCAGAACCCTGACTCCCACCTGGTTAGTGAGGCCACTCCTTCCCTGCTGTGCCATGGGCACTGGAGGCTGGGCAATGACCATGGAGGGTGCGGCACCTGAGCACCAACTCCTCTGGACCCGGGGGGAGAGGTGGCCGTGGACCTTGGGCAGTAAGGGCTCTCTTGAGGGCTCAGACAGCAGAGGGGGAGCTGGCCTTTCCCCTGTCCGTTAGTGACTCTCGTGCCATTCCTGCTATGTGAGTTAGTATCTTAAAAGATGAGGTAACTTATATGAAAATCTTAAATTAAAACTTGAAATGGATGCCCAACATATAATGGATGAATTTTTTCATGAACGAGAATATTTAGAGTTTAAAATTAATGAACCCCTATTAGCTAAAGAAGAACAGGCTGTGTAATAGAAAAATTAATATATGAGCTAGAAGATTTAAATAAACAGTTTTTCTGTAGTATAGAAGAATATAACAAAGAAGTACAGAATCTTAAGGAACAGCATCAAAAAGAAATATTAGAACTAAATGAGACAATTTTGTCAGGTTCAGAAAAAGAAAAATTAACATTAATATTTGAAATACAGGGTCTTAAGGAACAGTGTGAAAACCTACAACAAGAAAAGCAAGAAGTAATATTAAATTATGAGAGTTTGCGAGAGATTATGGAAATTTTACAAACAGAACTGGGAGAATCTGCTGGGAAAATAAGTCAAGAGTTTGAATCAATGAAATAACAGCAAGCATCTGATGTTCATGAACTTCAGCAGAAGCTCAGAACTGCATTTAATGAAAAAGATGCTCTTCTGGAAACTGTAAATCAACTCCAGGGAGAAAATGAAAAGTTATCTCAAGAAAGATTAGTACGTGAACTTGAAAATACCATAAAGAGCCTTCAGGAAAAGAATGAATTGTATGCAGTTAGTCTCAGTGAAAGAGATACCATGTTACAAGAATTAGAAGCAAAGGTAAGTTCTCTTGCTGAGGAAAAAGATGATTTTCTAAGTAAAATTAAAAATTCCTGTGAAGAATACATAGTCTCCTTAATAAATGTGAAAGGGAAGAAAGCTTAGCCATAGAACTTAAGGAGAGAGTAGAGCAAACTGCCCAATACAAAGTGAACTAGAACAAAGGGTAAATGAATTAACAGGAACACTAGATAAGACTTTAAAAGAAAAAGATCAAAATGACCAAAAAATAGAAAACCTTATGGTTCAAATCAAAACCCTCTCTGAAAACCAGGAAACATTTTCATCCAAAGCAAAGTCTCTTCATGAGGAAAATAATAGACTAAACTCTGAAAACAACCAGTTGAGTAGGGATTTGGAAGCTCTTCTGTCTCAAAAAGATTTGATCCTAAAAGAACATATTACCCAATTAGAAAAGAAGCTTCAGGTCACAGTTGTAGAGCGAGATAATTTAAATAAACTGAAAATGAGCAAGTCCAGAAGTCATTTGTCAAAACCCAGGTGTACAGGTTTTCTTAAGCAAATTGGGTCAAAGATTTCAGAAGAACATGACGAGGAAGATGTTGAGAATATCCTACAAACTGTTAATGAATCCTTAACAAAAATAAATGAAGAAAAATACAACTTGATTTTTTTCAATATGATGAAAGGATATTAGAGTTAGAAAAAGAGATTAAGTGCCTTCAAGAAGAGAATGTTGTTCAGTGTGAAGAACTTAGGTCTTTATTGAGAGACTATGAACAAGAATAAGGTCTCTTAAGGAAAGAGTTAGAAGAAACCTTGTCAGAAAAGGACGCACTACAACTTGATCTTCTAGAAATGAAGAATGCTAATGAAAAAACAAGACTTGAAAATCAGAATCTTTTAATTCAAGTTGAAGAAGTATCTCAAACATTACATAGCAAAAATGAAGTCCATTATGAAAAAGCTTATATAATGGAACATGAAAGTCTAAGGCCATTACTAGAACAAAAAGAATGTGAATTGCAAGATGTGAGAGCAGAGTTGATATTATTAAAGGTACTATTACTTTAAACTTTATTGAGTCAAATAAATTCTTAGTTCTGATCATAGACTCTAGAAAATGCATGTATTAATATGTTTACACTTTGAAGTAAATTTTTCAGTATTTAAGCTCAAGTGGCAGATTTCTGAAAAATGCTTTAAATATTTAGATGTATATCCTGTTTATTCTTACATTGATTTTTTTGGGAGTATAGATATTTTAAAACTTTGAACTTAAATAAGATTAAGTGATTAGGGCTCCAAAGTTTGTAACTAGTCACTAGCAAAACTTTAATCATGAAGATATATGAGTTTTATTCTTAAGCATAGTATCTTTCTTAAAGAGCAGTTTTGAGCAAAAAAAGTGGACAGTTTCACTTTGGCTACATTTTTAGGGTTTTCTTTAAATATTGTGATGTAAAAACTGATAAACTATAGTCATCATTGATCATTTCTTTCTTACACATATATTTGATATTTGACATGTTACTCTTGCCCCTGAGTACTATTAGTACTTATAGTAAATGCCATATACATGAGGTTAGTATTACCTAGTTTGTCAACAGAAACAGATAATCAATTTGCTTTTTTAATCATAAGAAAGTAAGTAAATTCTGTTATTGGTTTTTGTTTTTCCCTATAAAATCTAGGAGTCCATCGAGAAATCACCTTCTTTAAATAATGATCAACTCTCTTCAGTAAAAGAGCTGGAAGAAAAAATAGGTAACTATGATTTTATATGTTGTCACTATTAGATTCTGGTTAGAATAGTTCAGGAAATTAAAAAATATAAAAATTTTTTTAAAAAAGGATAGATCAAGAAATAAAGTAGCTAAGTAATGAGTTGTTAAAAACATAAGTAGCTACTACCCTTTGCCTTGAACCTCCATTGCCCCTGCTGTTTGCCTTTCCTTTCAATTGTCACTTTCTATTTAATCCAACAAAACGCTTATGTGACATCATTTGTAAATAGTTACATGATTATTTGGGGGATTTTTCATTGAGCAAATATTATTTGAATGTCCACCTGTTCTAGACACTGTTAATAGAAAGGTAATCTAAGAGCTCACTGCACAGGGGAGCTTTATAGTAGTCTGAGGTGTGAACAAAGATATAATACTGATAGCACAGGAAGTTGCCTGTTGTAAGTTATGAAAAATATCAGAGAAAAGGGTTTTCAGCTAGTTCTTTAAGATTGGGCAATATGACACAAGAAGAAAGGTATTGCAGCAAGAAGGAACTGCAGGTGTTTGTATGTTAATATTTACAAAGTCAAGGATCAGACCAGTAAGTTCCTGGAGAGGTAGTGGCCTGATCATAAACGTGCTAGTGTAATGTGCACAGGAATTGAGACTTCATACTTATTTTTTATTTCACATGTTTTACGTGGGCTAACTCTTTTATTCCCATTTAAAATTGAAAATTTAGAAGTGTTGTATAACATGCTCATGATTCATTAATTTAATAACCGATTTGATTAAGGTAGAAGGGAAGTTGAAAGAGTTTAGACTAACTCCCAGTTTCTGTGTTGGGTGACTGGGGCATGGTGGGTTGTTCAGTTTTAGACTAATTTTAAATACCAATTCAAGTGAAGATGTCAGATAGAATGCTAATGTAAATCTGAAGTTAAGGGGAGAGAACAAGGCTAGAGATAAAAATTTGTAGTTAAATAGCAGGCATTAAAAACCATAGAAATGAAAAGTTGTACCCCATTTGTGTACAATGAATCAAAATGTATCTGTAAAAATAAAAAAATATTTTAATAAAAAAAACCTATGTCATTCAAATCACCCAGCAATATGGAAAAAAGAGGATCGGAGATAGACAGTTCCCTGTTTTTAAATGCTGAAAACAAAGGAAATTGAGAAGGAGCAACCAGTGAGTTAAAAAAAAAAAAGGAACAGAAAATTTCTTGAGAGTAAAGACAAGCACAAGTAAAAGAAGTTGGGAAACATTATCCATAGCAAGTTCTGCTGGGTCAAGTAAAATGAGCACTGAAAACTAACCATTCGATTAAACAATGTAGAGGAGTTGCAGGATGTGCTAGTGTCTAAGCTTAATTGCAGTGGATTCAAGGAAAACTATGGGGGAAGAGAAATTGGAGAGCAGAATCTTGGGAGAGTTTTTCTATAAAAGCAGGGCATGAGTTTTTTTTTTTTTTAAATGGGAAAAATAACATATTTTGTATGTTTCACCTAATTGTGTTCTCTCCCCTGACGTCTGTAGCTACCTCACTATTTGTTCCTGATCTTGGTTTCTTAATATTTTTCTTGTTGCATGTTTATAAACTGTTGGGGGAAATACACTAGGTGAAATTGCTGGTCTAATGCCAGAGTAGGTGAGATGGCATTGCAATGAAATGCAGAAGTAGAACAGTTGACCTTTGCTGCACTCTGTGGCACAGGTGCACACTGATTAATAGGTAAGGACAGGAATTCAGATCATTAGTAAAGATATCAAAAAATAGGGGCTGGGGTTGTAGCTCAGTGGTGGAGCACTTGCCTAGCATGTGAGGTCCTGGGTTCAATCCTCAGCACCACATAAAAATAAAATAAAAGTATTGTGTCCACCTACAACTAAAATATATATAAAGATAACAAAAAGTAAAGTCCTGAGCACCAGAGTTCATATAGGAAAAGTAAAGAGCCTAAGGGGAAAATAATTGGGTATTTCTAATATATTACATGTTTAGCTGTGAAGCTCAAATCCACCAACCAAAAGGAGGACTGTACATAGATACTTATCCATATCTGTTACCTTTTCTACTCAGTCCCAATTTACAACCACCACTGAAAGTCCTAGCATACCACATTTCCAGAAAACCCAACATAAAGGAGTCTTAACTTTTCCAAATCCAAGATTATTAAAAGTGTACTGTTTTAGAGAACTGAAAAAAAATGGAGATTTCTTACTTTTGCCTTACTTAGATAATGAATGATTAAACTTTCACTTAATGATGATATTGATGTTTTGGCTATTTTAACTTCAAACTGAAGATTTTGTGTTCCAAAATAAAAATGAGTTTCTAGGGTTAAAATAAGCAAGTAATTTGAATGTTTTTTCCGTTTGACTTCATTTATAATCCTTTCATTTTCTGATTTTAGGAAATCTGGAAAAAGAATCCAAAGAGAAGGAGGAAGAAATAAGATAAAATTAGTTACTGTGAAAGCAAAGAAAGAACTCGATTCCAGCAGAAAAGAGGTAAGCCAATTCAAAAACACAAGATTCAAGAATCTTACATTTTAGAAAATCTACAGTTTTTCTATTCATGAAAAACTCTTAAATTTTACTCTATATTTATAATAGGTCCAGACTTTGAGGGAAGAACTTGAATCTGTTCGTTCAGAAAAGGATCGGTTGTCTGCTTCCATGAGAGATCTCATTCAAGGGGCAGAAAGCTGTAAGGTAAAACAGTTATTTTATAACAAGTTGTATTCATAACTAGTAAGTTAAAAAAAACGGGAAAGGGCTGGGGATATGGCTCAGTTGGTAGAGTGCCTGCCTCGCAAGCACAAGGTCCTTGGTTCAAACCTAAGAACCGCAAAAAAAAAAAAAAAAAAAAAAAAAACCTGGAAAGCTAGTTACAGGGGCACACACACGTAATCCCAGGGACTCAGGAGGCTAAGACAAGTGCATCATAAGTTTGAGGTCAGCCTTGGCAACTGAATAAGACCCTGTCTCAAAAATTAAAGGGCTGGGTATGTAGCTCCATACTAGAGTGCTTCTGGGTTTAATTCCCAGTACCATCAGGAAAAAAAAAATTGAGGAAGGAAGAGATGGAAGGATGGAGGAAGGAAGGAACTGAAAATCTGGAAATGTAAAGGTCCTGTCTATAAAACAATCACCTTGTATTTTTGTGCTTGTTAGTAAATCTCTTTTTTCCCCCCGCTTTTTTTGTTTTTGTTTTTGTTCTGCTTTTGTACATTGTATTGAATTCTAATGTCAAGATTTTAAGTGGTTAAACCTTTTTTCTTAACTCTTCATTGACTTTTAATTTTTTTTAGTTGTAGATGTTATTTATTTTTATGTGGTGCTAAGGATCAAACCCAGCGCCTTGCACATACAAGGCAAGCACTCTACCACTGAGCTGTAGCCCCAGCCCTGGCTAGCCATTAAATAGTGCCTTTATCTACTGTTTTCTAAAAGTAAATTCTGTTTGGGGATTTCTTAATAAAAACCAGTAAGAAAAGGATGTCTGTTATTAGTATTACTATTTAATATTGTTCTGACCAAGTTGAATGAATGTGAAGCTTAACACGAATTGTAACAGGAAAGTGGAAGTATTGTTATCTGGAAGTTATATGCTTATCTACTTTAATAAAATAAGTCTAGTATAAAAATAAAAAATAAAATTCACCAAATCACCAAATGCAATATAAATGTCATTTCATTTCTTCATGTATTTATTTGTTCAGCAAATATTTAGATGACTGGACTGAATTCTAAGCTCTGGACCTTATGGTGGTCAACCAAACAGACTACCACCAACCAAATAATCCTAAATTCCTGACCTCTTAGGACTTAAATTCCAGTAGAAATAATGGGCAAACAGAAAAAAAAAAGATGCAATACAGACCATGTAGCAAAGCAAGGTGAACAGAAAGAAGTGAATGAGCAGTAATCAAATAGGATTTGACAAAAAGAAGAAAATCCCATAGTAGACAAAAAATAAAATTTTGAGAACTTTAATGAATACTTGGGCACTTAATGAAGAAAACTTCAAAACTTGTGTAGGGTAACTGAATATTATTTGAAATACAAATTCTCAAATTGTTTATAAATTCAAAAACAATTTATTAAGAATTCTAGGGTGTTTTTTGGAGGGGTGTGTGATCATAACAATTATTCCAAACTTTAAATGGAAAATAAACTAGCAAGATTAGCTAATTTTTCTGAAAATGTAAAAGGGAAAATGACCTCTTTACACACTATTTTTTTTTTCTTATCAAGGTATAGAAATATGGTAGAATTCTAATGTGAGAATCAGATTAATCTAACAAAAGAGACAGAGACTTCTGTATAACAACAACATGTACTTTT
Source organism: Sciurus carolinensis (assembly GCF_902686445.1). Taxonomy (NCBI): domain Eukaryota; kingdom Metazoa; phylum Chordata; class Mammalia; order Rodentia; family Sciuridae; genus Sciurus; species Sciurus carolinensis. Next base: position 219,966 of record NW_025920127.1, on the reverse strand, counting down.
ATGCCAGGCTCTCTTCTAAGTGCTTTACATGCCTTAGTATGCTTAATTCTCAAAACAATTACAAGAAGTATGGTAGCAGCATCACCAGTTTATAGGTGAGAAATCTAAGGCATAGAGACTCCAGGTCACAGACTGAAAGTTCTTAAGAGACTTTAAAGTCCCAAAACAAATAACATAGCAGAGGTAGAATTTTATCAACTATTCCATATCTATTCTTTCACCAACTAAGCTATACTATCCCAGGAAAATTTAAAAATAGAAATCACTGCCAGGCATGGTGGCACACACCTATCATCCCAGCAGCTTGAAAGGCAGGAGAATCACAAATTCAAAGAGTTAGCTGAGACCCTAAACAATTTAGTGAGACCCTGTCTCTAAATAAAAAATAAAAAAAGGGCTGGGGATGTGACTCAGGGGTTACGTGCCTCTGGTTAAATCCCTGATACCAAAAAAAGGGAAGAATGAAAGAAATCACTGAAGAAGTAATTAGTAACCAGGTACAGTGGCACATGCCTGTGATCCCAGTCCAGTGACTTGGGAGGCTGAGGGAGAAAGATCCTAAGTTTAGGACCAGCTTCACCAATTTTGCAAGACCCCTCAATAATAAGGACTAGGGGTGTAGCTTAATGATAGAACACCCCTGAATTCATCCCCAGGGACAGAAGAGAGAATTAGAAAACTATTTGAGAGGATTTAGTTAGCTTTTTATTTTATTGCACACACCAAAATAATTTTGCATGGTTTAGGATTTTTGAAAAGTATTTTCTTTAATCTAGAATAAAATACTTTATCCTTTAGCAGATTCTTATGTACGAAAAGACTTTTCTAAATTTAAAAGCAATTTAAGTAGTTTCTTAAATTGAACTTCATAAAATTCATATACCTGGTCTTCCTCTGGAGGAAATTAATGGATTAGATTATAAGGTCTCTTAGAATATAAAGGAACAAACTCCAGTGTAACTTGCTCACGAAAGAAGAATAAGCTCATTTATAAATTTTAAATTGGGTTTTTTTAAGATCTCTTTAAATATTAAGAATACTAATCTTTTGTCATATTTTCATGTGTAGATTTATATTTTCATTGCCATATTTTTGTATATAAATATTTAATATCTCAAATGGACTTATAAATCTTATGTCAGGATTGCTTGATTATACAATCTGTCCTATTGAATGAAAAATAATAACCTAAAGTTAAATATTTGTGTCTTTTATTGAAGAATCTTTTATTACAATATGATAAGCAATCAGAGCAGTTGGATGTGGAAAAAGAATGTGCTAGTAATTTTGAACATCAAATAGAAGATCTTTCTAAACAATTAAGAAATTCAACTTTTCAGATAATTTCAAATTGAGTAAATTCAGACATGAAAATTTTAATGTCTTTTAATCTCCAATACTTTTTGCATAAAAAAATTAAAATACAATCAGGAATGGGATTTCTTTCTTTCTCCACCCTCTCCCCACATACCCCCTGCCATTAGGAGATGAATTTAACAAAACAACTATCCTGTCTTGCTTATTACTCTAATCTCAGTCCCACTGGATTTGTTTTTGTTCCTGTTTTTTCTTTCGTTTTTCTCTTTTGCTCTCTTGGGGGTGCATCTGGTCTTTCACAAATTTTACCATATAAATATTAACACTGATGGGTTTTGAAATTTAACACTGTAATCCTGTGGAATTTATTTTGAAATCTTCATTTTTCACACTTTGCCAATATTCTTGTTAATGTATCTTTTCTTCCTCTCTTGAATATATTTTCTGTATGTTTACAATAATGACCATTTGTCCTTCCATTGTGAAAAACTAAATTCTGATAATGAAGATCTCCTGGCTCGTATGGAGACACTACAGTCTAATGCCAAGTTATTAGAATTACAGATTTTAGAAGTCCAGAAATCCAAAGCAATGGTGGACAAGGAATTGGAAACTGAAAAACTTCAAAAGGAACAGAAGATAAAGGTAAAAATTGTCCTGTGAAATGATTCACATATGTATAGACATATTTTTATCAAAATGTTATTTGAGGAAAAGACTTATTGAAGGAGCATTTGTGCGTTCATTAATTGCTTAATGTATGCCAGCTCTAAATTTGAGAATCTAAGGTGTGATATTTGGATGTATATTTCTTAAATATTGAAAGGTCACCAAATTTTTTGAGTCTTTGGGTCAGTTTTATTTTATAACCTCTAACACAAGTACTTTTATTAACATTGGTTGAGTTGTGAGAGGTTTTCTTTTTAATTTTAGGAACATTCTAGTACCATGAAAGAACTTAAAGAGCTTCAGGTACAACTTCAAAAGGAAAAGAAACAGCTTCAGAAAACTATGCAAGAACTAGAGCTTGTTAAAAAGGTAAAATAAAACACCAAGAGTGAAAACTGATGTCAGTGTTCATATTATGAAGCTATTTTATACTTCAAAAAGGAATATTTTAAAATGTTGTGTATAGTACTAAAATAACCCTTATAAATTTTCAGCCCCAGTAAATTGGAATTTTAATTTATTTCTCTGACTTTTCAGAAGAATCTAGGCTTTGAATCATCAGTTTGATTTTATATATCATATTCTATACATGAGTGTTACGTGACCTATGAAGATTTAGTTAATGTCAAAAGAAAACTACAGTAAGACCCACTTAAAATATTAATATTTCATAAGAACCCTCACAAGACTAGAACTACTTGTTGTGGTTAATGAAAGTCATAATGAAATACAGTAAAACTAAGAAAGTTGAGCTTTTAAAATATACTTTGATTTTACGAAATTAAAAATTTAAGTATCCAACATCTCATTTCTTTGTTACTATTTACACTGTTCTGTATTATAGGAAGAGCAGAACAGCCTGTGAATTCCTATGGCATCATGTCAGCAATCTAACAAATGAAATTAATAACTGAATCCTTTGTAAAATATTCAGGATGCCCAGCAGACTACATTGATGAATATGGAAATAGCAGATGATGAATGTTTGATGAAAGAACTAAATCAGAAGTTAAATAATAAAAACATTAACATAGAGGATTTGGAGCAAGAAATAAAAATTCAAAAACAGAAACAAGAAACCCTACAATAAGAAGTGAGTGAATAAAACAAAATTTACTTTACCTTAAAATTGTTTCATTGTAACAGGTTTGGGGGAGGGGGCCTTACCAGGTGTTTTTCATCTCTTTTAGGATGAGTCTGGCGTAGCCTTTACTTACAGGTCAGGGTGCAGCCCACTACTAGGAGGTTGCTCTTCAAAGTTCTGCTGAATGCCTAGCTTCTTTTTGGATAGTTCCCATCCTATCCTAACACAGTACTAAACATTATTTAGGATCAGCAGGAAAGTAAAAATATTTGCCATTATGATTTTTATAGTCCATATAGGTGCTTGATGCATTCTTTCATGTTTGTTATTTAAGTATTTGTTATGTGAATAATAGGAAGATAAAAGTAATCTTTGTCCACAGTTTGCTGATTGTCAACAGATTAGGAAATTTTGAATAGTAGTGAAGCATTTCTTTTTTAATGTAATTCTATCCATTTTATCTATATATTTTTTTGAATATAGGAGTTAACTTGGGGTTGAACCCCATAGGCCCTCTACCACTGAGCTTTATTCCCAGCTCTTCTTATTTTTTGTTTTGAGACTGAGTCTCAACAAGTTGCTAAGGCTGGCCTCGAACTTGGAATCTTCTTGTCTCAGAAATAGCTGTTATTACAGGTGTGGGCTACCACACCTGACTCCATAAAATATCTTCTGTTGTTAGCAATGAAAACTATCACTTTCCCTTTAGGCTTTTTTTTTTTTTAGCTGTCAATGAACCTTCATTTTATTTTATTTATTTATATGCGGTGCTGAGAATCAAACCCAGTGCCTCACATGTGGTAGGCAAACACTCTATCACTGAGCTACAACCCCACCCCCCCTTTAGGCATTCTTTATCTACATCTCATAAATGGGTATGTTTTATTTTAATTCAATTCAATTTTTTTTTTTTTGTACTGGGAATTAAACCCTGGGCACTTAACCACTGAGCCACAACCACAACCCCAGTCCCGTTTGTTTTTTTTTTTTTTTTTTTTTGTATTTTATTTAGACACAAGGTCTCGGTTAGTTGCTTAGAGCCTCATTAAGTTACTGAGGCTGGTTTTGAACTCTGATCCTCCTGCCTCAGCCTCCGGAGTCACTGGGATTATAGGTGTGTGCCACCATGCCTGGCTACATTGTCATTTTTGTTTGAAAATAGTTGTGGGTTTTTTTGTTTGATATTTGTTTTTTTGGTGTCAGGGATTGAACCCAGAGGTGCTTAACCACCGAGCCATATCCCTGACCCTTTTTAAAATATTTTATTTAGAGACAGGGTCTCACTAAGTTGCTTAGGGCATTGCTGAGTTGCTGAGACTGGCTTTGAACTCACAGTTCTCCTGCCTCGGCCTCCTGACCTGCTGGGATTACAGGCATGTGCCACCACACCCAGGAATTGTTACCTTTTAAAATAGCAGTCAGGAAACTATAGCCCACAGGCCAGCTGCATGATTTTGTAAATAAAGGTTTTACTGAAACAAGCCATGTTCATTTGTTTATAGTGTCTTTGACTGTTCTTGTGTTACAACACCACAGATAAATCATTGTAATAGAGACTAGTGGCTGGCAAGACTATTTTATTTTTTATTCAGCCTATTAAGAGAAGTTGACCAGCCCCTATTTTAAAGAAATTAAAAATTAGGGATTTTTTTTTTCAATATTTACCCATTTCTGGGGTTCTTTGTTCTTTCATGTATATCCAAATTCCAGCAGGTATGCGTTTCCTTTTGTTGAATAGCTTCTTATATCTTAAGTATAAACTACTGTCAGTTAATTCTTGCAGCTTTTATTTGTCAGAAAAAGTCTAATCTGCCTTCATTTCCAAAAGATGTTTTACTGGGTATAGAATTTTATGGTATATTTTTCCTTTTTTGTATCCTGTTTGTGTTTATTCAGCTTCTTGGATGTGTAGGGTTTTTATAAATTTTTTTCAAGTTTGGTACATTTTGGCCATTACTTCCTTTGATTTTTTTTTTGTCTCAACTATCCCCACCCACCTGAGGACTCTCCTTAGATATATTAGACCACTTGATATAGTTCCATAAGTCAGTGATACGCTATTCCTTTTTTTCTTCTATTTTGTTTTCTTGCTTGCTTGTTTGAGTTTCGTACTCTCCTAGCTTCTTTTTGAATAGTTCCTATTACTGTCTTCAAATTCTTTGATCCCATGCAGCAAAATATCTACCTTAGATACTGCATTTTTCATTTCTATTTGGTTATTTTTTTATATTTTCCCTTTCTCCATTATATGTTTTATGTTTTTCTTTAAATTCCTGAACATATTTAATAGCTATTTTGATGTCCTTTTTTGCTAATTTCATCCTTTTTATTTCATGTGTTTATTTGTGTTGATTGGTTGATTTTTTTCTTCCCTCCTTGTCATAAGTAATATTCTTCTGCTTCTTTGTATGGGGAAAAAAAAAGTAGATGTGAATTTTTCATTGTTGAATTCTAGATATTTTTGTGTTCATTTAAAAAATTAAACTTCAGTAAAGTTATTTGTATATCAGTTTTGTACTTTCGTGAGTTATTTTTCATCTCTTTTAGGATGAGTCTAGAGTAGCCTTTACTTACAGGTCGGTTTCAGTCCACCACTAAAGGGGTGCTCTTCAAAGTTCTGCTGAATGCCTATATACTTAGCAAAGTGTCTTCACTCTGCCTGATGGGGAATCAAATGATTTATAGCCCTGGGAGTTGTCCAGATTACAACTCTCTATTTATTGTTCTTTCCACAGCAGTTCTTTGCATTTCAGACTACCAGCTCTATTTCAGATTCCCATCCCTGCACCAGTTCAGAAATTGCTTCCATACAGTCAAGACAAGTAACATGTTTGTTGACCTTGTCTCAGAGATCACAATCCTACACTGCCATTGTCCAATGTCAGAAAAAGTTTTTTGCATGTATTTTGTTCCATTTCCTAGTTTATGACAGGAAGGTAAGTCTAGACTGTTTGTTACTTATGGCCAGAAGTGGAATTTCCATAAAATAATTTAAGGTGGCTACAAAGATATTACCATACAGTAAGATTTTAGATATAAGTGGTGAGGAAGTAGCATAAAAGAAACTATTGAGATAGGTCTCAATAGTAAAATCAAATAAAAGATTAAGACATAAAGTATACATCTTACATATTTTGCTAGAGGTCTCCTATAAATTTTACTTTTTTAGCCTCCCAGAAGTCAGAGGAAAGGCAGAAACATGAGTTACAAGATTTGTAGTATCCATAGTAAGAAAGCAAGCTTGTGAAGAAACAATTTTCTTGGTACCACATCATGTGAAAGAACATTCTCTCAGATTTTTATAAAGGGAGGATTGTTTGATGTAGGACTCAGACCTGACTTGTATGTCACACAGTACCTGAAGAACATTGTTAGAAAACCAAGCCACATGTAACGAATGATTCAGAATCTTAGAATAAAGGGAAATCTTTTGTTTGAAATCTTTTGTTTGTAAAAGCTTCATGTGTGATTTTGAAGTTAATGTTAGTTTAGGAACCACTGATAAATTAGACTGATATTCTCAGCAATGTCCCTACAATTAATAACAGCAGATCTTCCATGCTTAGCCAGTGACCAAATCACAGCTCAAGAAAGGCAATTCCATGAGTGAACAAAGTTCAAGTGCACAGAGTTCATCTGCCTATATCCAGGGATAAAAATTAGACTACCTAGATAATTAAATACCTGGATAATTGATTACATGGTTTCCAGATAATACACCATGCATATACCATATTTTCCAAGAAAGTTCTTTGTGCAAATTGAATGGCAGAACTCTAGGTTATATTCCTGCAAGCAAACATTTTGCTTTTGTGAATTAGTAAATTCATATATTTTTGACAGCCTGCTGAAAGATAAGCTAGATACCTTGGAAAAACTGAAAAGGGGTGCTTATTCAAGAAGACCTCCCACTTCTCACTGATAAATACCTAAATACAGAAATGAATGGAACAGGAAATGTTGAATTCAGAGGAGAGTGATGTTCTCTAGACTGGAATGATTAAAGCTGGGGTTGAGTTGTGTCTTAAAGATAAGTTTGGAAAGAAAAAGAAGATTAGTGAAAGACTTTCTGCAGCTATAGTGTGAGCAAAAACTAAAAGAAATACTATCTTAGGAGTCTTAAACTAGTTGGAGTGAAAATCTTCACCTATAAAGGAGAAGTGACATATAATTAAAATAGGCATTACGGTTGGTATCCCAGCCACTTGAGAGACTGAGGCAGGAGGATTTGCAAGTTCAAGGCCAGTCTCCACAATTTAGCCTGACCCCATCTCAAAATAAAAGAACTGGGGTTGTAGCTCAGTGGTAAAGTGCTCCTGGGTTCAGTCTCCATTTCCAAAAAGGAAAAGAAGGAACATAATTAAAAATGTATTTTTGATCTTGTTCATGAAGGATGTGAATAATGGGGTGAAGTATTCAGTTTACTTTTAAAGATGGGGAAGATTACTGTCTGCTGTATCAGAGTATTTGGATGATAGAGAATCTGGGAAAAGTCTCCACCTCATGGCAGTGACATCCTTGAAAGACTTGAGTAAGGACTTGTGGTAGCAAAAGAAGCATTAAGATTGTGTTTCACCCAGGTGTAGTGGTGCTTGGATTTAATCCCAGCAGTTGAAGAGGCTGAGGCAGAAGGATTGCAAATTCAGGTTCAACCTCAGTAATTTAGCCAGGACCTAAGCAATTTAGGAAGATGCTGTCTCAAAATAACAATAAGAAAGGCTGGGGATGTGGCTTATTGACTAAGCACTCCTGTGTTCAATCCGCAGTACCAAAAAGAAAAAAGAAAGTGTTGCATTAAAAAAAATGTAATTTGCTCACTCTGCGTTATAAATTGAGGTAGATACATCTTAATCTCAAACCCTTCTATCATTTCCCATCTAACTTTTCAATTTAATTCTCATTATTCTCACAACTTCTAAAAAGGGCTGTAAACCTTCTTGAGACATGGTGTTTTACACAAGTGTATATTTCATCTACTGTGTTTCTTCCTTTCATAACCTCATTCTCCTCATTATTTCTTTCATGCCCATCCCCACAGAACAGGAAGCATTTAAGACTGAATTCCTGATTCTAATCCTAAATGCTTACTTTTCTGTGAAACCTCACTCATAGTTTCACATAAAGTGAATATAACCTGTAGACATGGAACCACGTAACTGTTTTTCTTTTCTAACTTTTAAATAGTGCTCTCTCGCTTTTATAACTCGTAGAGCACTTTGAAAGACTTCATGTGTAATTTGGCCTTTATAAAATACTTTTCAGAACTAGGTAAATATTTTCCAGGAAATAACTGAATTAGTTTACTACAAGAGTATAGTTAAGATACTCCTGTTCCTGTTTGCCAAATAATGTAATCTATGTGTGTGACTTCAAGTTTGTACAATTAATCATTGCCTCTGATTTTTCAGCAGCCCAACTACATAATGTCTACGTAACTAGTCTAGATCAGGAGTTAGGCACACTTTTTCTATAAATGACAAAATTGTAAATCTCTGCAGCTTCAGAGACAACGAAGTCACTGTCATATAGTCTTGGTTTATTCTACAACAGGCTGCAGCCAGATTTGTCCTGCTCATTGCAGAGACTGCCTGTGGACTGCACAATGAATCCACTTATTCCTACTTGATATTTGCTGCTTCTTTGCCTCTGTAAGCAAGAAAGTTTTTCTTTATTAAGTTTTGATTGGCTACTTAGTGTGCTTTCATTAATAATCCCTCTCACAAAAAAATTTCTGAGTTACTATCAGAAAAACAGATTACCAAGTAGGTATGTGCCTCTAATATGTAGAATTATAAATATCTCTTTTGAGGTACTTTTTAAAAGTAGATTTCTTATCTTTTAGAGATAGGGCAAATATAGACATACCTTTACTTCAGAGATATACACTGAATATTTACAGATGAATTGATTTGCTTTAAAATAATTCAGTGGTGATTCGAAGAGTAGTT